>NC_136485.1:20886660-21156660 GCF_053919585.1 Euprymna scolopes
TAGTAAGTTATAAAATGTACATGGCGATTAAGCTACACTGAATATTCCGCGTTTCATCCACTTGAGGATTCTTCAGGCTTATGCGCATAAGCCTGAAGAATCCTAAAGTGGATGAAACGCGGAATATTCAGTGTAGCTTAATCGCCATATACATTTTATGACTTACTAACTAGCTCTACCTACGTATTGAGCACTTTTGAAGTAAATACTTAAAGCTTACGCATAAATCTATACTTTCGTATATTAATTTTATGTGAGTAAATTAAGTAGTTATGTATATACATATATATATATATATATATATATATATATATATACAAACGTACATATACACATTGATACACACTTACATATACACATCCAATCACTCTCCACCCCCATATATATGTGCGTATATATATATATATACATATATATATATACATGTATATATATATACGTATATATATGTGTGTGTGTTTGTGAGTGTGCGTGTGTGCGTGCGCGTGTGTGTAGAGTAACGGAACTAATGCACAGAGCTAGCCAGCGATTTGAAAGAGATATAGAAAATGAAGAAAATCAAAACAATACCTAATGGTGCCTCTAAAACATGTTCTTTCACTCCTTACCGTACATGTAATCATTCATTTTATAATATGGAAGATACTCACAAACGACTGTAAGATTAATCATTATATTATTACGCTTATCGTCCTGTCCGTTACGCATCTTAAAATCCTTAAAAGGAAAATGGAATATTCTAAATGATATTAAAACAAAATAAATAACAAAATTAAATAAACAACTAAAAAATATTTGAAATTAAATTGAATAAAAAATAGTTTGTGTCGCTGCGATCCACAAAGAATGTTTCGTTCTGATTGGATAAATGAGACTTTTTGTTAACCAATTGAAAACTGAAACAAAGATGGCGGCCTTATCTTGTTATTCCAAAAGCGTACGTATTCATGTCTATTTTAATAAAAATAATTATACTTGCGACGTTTTGCTTCCTTTATTTAACATGAGTATTTTTTTGTTTACACGTTACTTCTATAAAACATTTTTCTTCTTGATACATTTCACCTGCTATCAGATAATGGAACCTTCCTAGCGTAAATCTTAAATAGACAAAAACAAAAATACTTCCCTTGTGTGTGTGTGTATGTATGCGTGTGCGTGCGTGCGTTTTGCAACTATACTGAATTTTAACCTAACAAATTTTATACATTGCTCTTTCTGCAAAATATGGATCGTGTTGATATAACACAAGCATAAACAATGGATGTGTTAACGTTTACGTTAATAAATGTTTTTATATTACGACGTTTTGTTATCTTTTTAAAAGAAAATTATTTTTTGTTTACATTTTATATAGTCATTCGATCCATGTTTTTTTTAATTTTTTTATTATTTTGTGCGTGTGTGTGCGTGCGTGTGTCCGTGCGTAGCAGAAAAATATAAATAAAGTGTTTACTGACTTTTAAGCAGGGTATTCACTTACACACATTTTAGGGGGGTACCTCATACAGGTCCACCAAACCATTCTTAACATTATTTCTAATAATAATAATTCCAAATTTTATTCATGAATTTTATTTGAAAAAAATGAAAGAACAAAGTTATTGCATTTTCATTTATCTCTTTACGCTAGACAATTTAAAAAATACATATATATCAGTTACAAAATGTACATATTTATATACATGGAGGGAGAGTGATAAATAGGTTCAAATTATAAATTCAAAATTCATTAACGCAGACGACTCTGAAATAAGAAGTCATTTTTACGAGTAATTTTAAACCGATCAACAGAATATTTGGAGCCAATGTTAAATTGACACAACAATATATATATATATATATATATATATACATATATATATATATATATATATATATACTAAAAAGTAAGTTTGTTTTTGTGACTTTAGAAATGTTTTCTCTAAAAAGGAAACTCTTTTTCCTATAAAATTGATTTGACTGATTCTTGTGACTTTTAATCTTATTTTGAATCGGATTTTTTTTTATCAATATTGTAAACTTAATATGTAATGTAAAAAAATTGAAAGTCTCAAATATTTCACAAAATTTGTTTACATTTATTAATGTTGCTTTTACTTTCCGATATTTATAAGTAATTATTTGAAATTTATATTTAACTGAAGGACTTAAACATTCGTACCATATACGTATTTTATCATATATACGTCTGCTTACTTAAGTTTTTAAATTCACAAACAGGATTTGTAAACATTGACCTCCAAATAGTTGTTTTGATTTACAATTTTGAAATGCCTCTCAAAGTTTATGGATTTAAATCTATCTTTGTTTACTGTGTGACCTAAAAATATGTAAACTACTTTAAATGGTAAATTAAAAATATGCAAGAGAATTGGCATCTTTTAATTTATGAATATACTGATCAAATTTATTTCGGAAATTATTTTGCTAAATTTACTATATATATTCCACTTTAAAATACTAAAATAGTATCTTCAAGAAAAAGGGCTGGATCTGCAACAAAGTTTTGTCATGCTGACGGAGTTGAAAGATTGCCTTCTTCAGAATAGAGAAAAGATAGCGAACACTGCAATAGACGAGTAAAAAAAACCTGATCTGAAATATAGGGAGCATGGTATCCGCAAAAAGAAACGAATGGATGGTGAAAGATTGACTGTGGTTTGATACTAAGTTGAGACGGGAAATGCTATCTGTCATAGACAGGTTGACTGAATGAATATCTTGCAGATTTCAACACGTTCACAATCCTGCAAGAAATTACGTTTTTCTCACACCGTCAAATTTGCTTGATGATAAGTATGATTGTCAGCTTGGTGACGTTTACGAACATATAAAAACGGATAAATTCCTTGCCGAAAGAAAGAGATTACAGTATTTTGTGAAATCTTCAAGAAAAGACAAATCAATTGACCTTTTGAAATTTGAACTTTATTTACAACCTTGGGGGTTGCCTTCCTTAATAATGCCATCTTGCTGTGCATTTTCCTAACCTGAGCTATTAGCGTAGCAAGGTGTGAGCGCTTTTTCTCGAAACTGAAGCACACAAAAAATTACCTTCGATCAAAAATGATCTTACAGATATGGCAATACTCTCCATAGAGGGGAAACTTGTCGATAGAGTGGGTTTTGATAGAGTTATTGATAGCTCTGCCGAAAATAAGTGTGGAAACTATGTTTGCAAATTTTCAACCGACTTGATGCTTTGCTATAGTGCTCTCACAAAACTAAATTTTTAACGTTATTTTCAATCGATATATACATTTATTTAAAAAATATAACTATTTTTAAAAGGATTGAAGCTTTATTAACAACAACACATTTCTTGAATTTCGCGATTACACCAAACGATGACATACACGTATTTAAAAAAGCAGGGATAAATACTTTTTCTTTTCTCTTCGGGGGGTTCGACCTCTTAATACTAACATTATGGAACAAAAGAACACTGCATCGCACTATCCTCTCCTTGATAGCAGTTATATTTGTAAATTCGTAAATAACAACAAAAAAAAGTAAATAAAAAGGAGTATATCACTTCTTAACCTTTTCATGTGTTCAAATGTTCTCATTTAAATTTATGAATTCAAATATCAAATGTCCTCATTTAAATTTATAAAAAAATATTTTCTAAAATGTGTGACTTTCCATTTCTTAAAGTTTGCGCTTAAACTAAACGATTGCACAAAGGATTTCAAAAAGTGCCGATACATATGTTTTTTTCTCTTCGAGAGGCTCGGCCTCTTAATAATAACATTATGAAAAAAAGAAAATAAACTTCATCTGACTACCCCTTCCTTGGTACAGCCATGTTATTGGACGAAATTTCGGACTTTAACAACAACAAAGTAAATATAAATGAGTTTTACATATTATAACTTTTTCAGGTAACAAACTGTTCTCATATGAATTCATTTAGATATTTGTTTGTATAGCTAATTAATTTAATTTAACAAGTTTTTAAATAATTTTAATGAAACATTGTTGTTTTGAAAAATATTTCGTGTCTTTTGTTTCATATTAACGTTTATATCATTCCCTTCAGACTAATGTGTACATACTTATTATTAATCAAATTAATATCAAGAGTTTGTTAAATCAAAATTTAAAAAAGGGGGAATTGTGTAAACATTAATCGGAAGGTAACTGTGTAAACATTAGTTGAATGAAAATAAATATTCTGAGAGTTTTTTTGAATAATGAAGGTTTTAAAAGGTTGTAATATGCAAGCAGTGGGAGGGGGGCGGCAAATCAGGCAATTATATGCCAGCGGTGGTTGGGCAAGACTGGTAATTATATTACCGCGAGCTGGGGAGCAAAATAGGCCATTATATGCCAGCGGCGGTGGGGGAAAAATTTTACGACCGCCTCGGGCGGCAAAATTTGATGCTACGCCACTGGCTATGTGGGAACGTATACATCTGCATGTTTTCGACAATGTTTTGAGTTGTTTTTAATTTTTTTTAAAGTTTATGATATGGATTGTCTCATTAGAATATCTCCTATTCACACTGATGGAAACCTAAGTTAAAGACGATAAATGTTTTTAAGAAATGTGTTTGTCAATGTAAAAAATAAAAATCTTAAACATATTTCGGAATTTTGTTTGTATACTTGGGCATTTTCCATCCGTAACATACATGTCTCCTTAAGTGAATTAAGTGCAAACAGTTTCCAAACTGTATTAAGTTTTGGCATTGCGAATGTATGCACGTGACGTACAACACATTTATTTATGAATATTTATAATGAAGATATTTTTATTTAGCTATATTCAAATATGTGTATCTAAACAACACGATAGAAATTTATATTAACTATACCCCAGTCGTTAATGTATCTTAAAATAATGTAACCTAATTGGTCGTACTTTTTTATGCTTTCACACAGTTATTTTTTATCGTTTCTATAACCAGATCCAATATGTGGTAATCAAGCGGGAATCCTACTATTTGGGTGGGGGTTTATGATCAGCATCAACGCAGATGATTGACGTCTTTTTAGTAGTTTCCAGGTTTTCGAAACGGATGATCGATGTGACTAATTTTTATGCAACCTATTAGAATTGGAGAAATATGCCTAATAAAAACGTAGCAATTATTTAATTTACTTTTACAGCATGCCATTAACACTCGGTACTACACGTTCTCACACGTAAGTATCACGAAAAATTCAGAAAAAATAACTAATTCACAGATTAAATCTGCTTTTCTACATAATAAGGTTCTTCTGACATTACTGTCTGTGAAGTGCTTAAGTAGCAACATAAAAAAAAACATGTGTTCAAATATAAACTAGAATTCCTAAGAGTATAATATTTACTGATGAAAATGATTTCTCAGTTTCGCTTAGGAATTTTCTATGAGTAAACATATGATCACACGCGTAAACGCTCATTATATATATATATATATATATATATATATATATATATATATATATATTTATATTAACTAAACAGATAAAACTTCAGTATGGTCTACACATAGTTGCCCATCATTTGCCTGATTTTTTATTTTGCTCGAAGGCACGTCTGTATTTCTGCATGCTTACGTTTTTTAACAGAAGTTTGCACGCATTAACCGATTAAATGTTTCTCTTGAACTGACATCTCCTATAAAGGTAAAGTTTGTATCTGTAGGTTTAATAAACAAAATTCCGTATTGTTACGTCAGACAATGTAAGATCTATGGCAAGATGTCGCATTGATATCTCAGCATTTTCGTTGAGCATATTATGTAGCCTAAGGGTGTTTTATGTGAGTCAGAACGACTACGATAATGCTTGTTATTACTCGTGACCAATTCATTACAATTGTTTTTATGTAGATCCTCGCTAAATTTGCAAATGTAAGATATGGAGACTTTTAGAAATCTTGCAATTTCTGAATATCTGCGTTTCACGATTTTAGACACTATTCCAGCTCGTTTGTTTTTTTTTCATTTTATTTGACATAGTGATATTTTCTATAGGACTTTCTCGAAGCAAACATGCATTTATTAGAATATATTTAATTTAAATTAAAAAATATAAGTGTACTCAAATAACTAACCCACCTCGTATATATATATATATATATATATATATATATATATATATATATATATATATATATATATATATATATACCGATGAAGACTGAATGATTGATCGAAAATTATGTACCCGTAAAAAAAGTTAACAAATTTTTTTTCATAATATTATTTTGTATTCCTGCACGTCTCTAATTGAAAACGAATAAAGAAAAGTTATAAGCTTTTATACATTTCGTATTCTCTTTTTACATTTCCATTCATATATATATATATATATATATACATATATATATACATATATATATATGTATATATATGTATATATATATATATATATATATATATATATATATACATAGAATCGCACTGACAGAAGCGCACAAAAGTGTGTGTGTATGTACGTACGTATGTATGTGTGTGATTATTTGTTCTGTACTTGCGTGCATATGCGTGTTGATGTTCGGCTTCGTCTGAACATCGAGACCCGTATGGCGAGAATAGAATCTCAATAAAGTGAGTGGGTCAGAAATCGATTTCGATGTTAATTTCCGATTCAATTTTGTGTCATAGCCACCAAATAGATCCGACGAAGACCATATGACGCATACAGGTGACCTCCGACCTCTGTTTCACACTGTGTCAACCCTTCGCCTTTTCGTCTGCTCGTAAGATTTCTATATTTAGACAGAGCTTAGATTACTTCTCTGAGACCCGAGGTTATTTGTAATATACCACATTGACCAAGAAACGATTCTCCGCTACAATTACAAGTGGTTTACAAAATGTTGTAACGGCTGTTGCGTATTTTATGTTTTAATTTCTTGTCCTTGCTTTGAAGGATACTGTCTTATAATTACGCGTCTATCTGATTGATCAACGAATTATAAACTATTTAACATTATTATTAAGCTATTTTATGTACCTGCTAATAAGGAATAAAAGCATTGGACACATTAATTATATGCAAAAAGCTGGGAGCGAAACAATATCTGTAATAAGTTCATATATATTCGTGTCTCACTCTTTTCCTTAGTCATTTATACATCTGTAAACTAGTCAATCTTTTTTAAGAATATGATTTAAGATTTTTCTAGGTTAAAGCTGTTAAAAATGGTAATAATCTTCGCTTAGAGATTCAATAATGTGTTTTTTACAGTATTTCACAAATTTACAACACATTCATAATCGAGGCAGGCTCTATTATGTACCTGTTATGCTAATGCGTCTATTACTTTTTATTGATAATGAAGCTTCAAGCTTCGTGAATTGAAGTTGTTTAAATACAATCAATTTTGCATAAAACTCTCATAATAGTACATGTTATAATATAGTACCGCTGTTAAACCTTTATTTGCTTCTACTAATACTACTACTACTATTACTAATACTAATACCACTACTGCCACTACTACTACTACTGCGACTTGATAAAATTAGTATTATTTTACTCAGCAAGAATTTTCATGAAATCATTTTTAATGATTTCCATCGACAACAAGCAATGTCCCTATGTGTGAAAACCGGTCTTCTCATATAACAAGCACACCGTATAATTTTCGATAACCTTTATCGATTATAATCACGTATTATTGATTTCTCTCTAGCAAAGTACGTTATCATTCTCCAAAACAAAAGCGACATTGAGCATCCTCTTTCAATAGAAATCACTGTACTTATGCACTTACTGTTCTGAAATAACGTCATTATTTTGAAAGTCATTCTTTACATAGAGAGGCAAGGGTGTTTTTATTATTCTGTACTTCTCTATAAGAATTAAATCCAAAATATATTATGGGACTTTAATTTAGCTTTAAAATACTATTTCAAAAATAGGGTAACACAATTGCGTAAGGTTTAGATTGGAGTTAGCATGTTCATTAGTGTCTAAGGTACTCAGGTCAGAAATGATAACGGCGTTGCCAGATACTAAGGTGCAATTACGTTGTGTGCTGTTCCAAAAAATACACTATGCTGAAAGTCCCAAAATGCATCTTACTGAAATAATGAATCTTTCTTGCCCTTTCTTGCTTTGAATGTCAGCCAGTGACTCTATAATCAAACCGAAAAATCGACAGAGTTTGCCCATTATGACAGATGCTGGAATTTCATCGATCAGGCTGAAGTGTATGTGAAGTTTTATAAAGTCCACTATCTTAAACGTGCTTCTCCTTCTTTGTAGTGTAGTTAGGTTATTGTCAACTGCCTAACATATATTTACCCAGGAAATCGAAGAATATTCAAATAGTTTTGCGAGACTAATTTGCGCTTGTTATCGTGCTAGCCAAACGTACCACACTTTTCTTCATTGCTTTATATATTCTCGAGCTTTGAGGTAAGTTAATAATCAGTCTTTCTGTAACAATGCCGGATAAACGAATTCAGAATGTTACATAGCAATCTGAAAAAATTCCATCGATAACACTGATAAATAACTAATTCGTTGCATGTAATTTGCAGATAATTTAGGATGAATTTGATTCGCTGTCTCTATAAATAACATTGGTTCAATCAGGTCAAGTTTTTGAGCTATGACCACATGTTTTTTCAAGTTTTGGAGCTATGATCACATGCTTTTTTAAAGTTTTTTATTAATATGCCCGCAGATGTGGGGAATTTTAGAGTAAGCATGCCAAATAAATATTTTGATTGGAAATTATTATTTTAATGAAAAGAATATTCAAGTTCGATAGTTCTGGTGATTATGTAGACAGTTCGTCAGTTTAAATTAAAAAGCCTCGAAATCTCTCAACAATTTCTGCTCAGCATACACGAAAAAGTACTAGCCTGTACGGAAAGAACTCGTGCTCTACAAAGAAAGAAACGCTATCAACAACACTCTGATAGATAGAGCCAGAGTACTTTCCTCATAGCTGCACTTCAATCTCGGCTAAATCATGCAGTTCATCAAGGTTCTGTGAAAGGATAATGGCTGCTTCACTTACTTGACTTGCCATAATTTTGAAAGAGTAAACATAAATAAGTTAAAAGATGAAATCGATGAGGGCCGTCTCATCCGGCAGCTCATCAGAGACAGTGTTAAACAAAACAATGCACGAAGGTAAACTGGAAGAGTGAACATCATTTGTTCTGGTAGTCAAGAACGTTTGTTTGAACAGTTAGGCCTGAAACTCCGCAGAACTTGCCAACACATGATGACTGCTAACGGAATCCTAGGCTACAACTTTAGCATAAAGATGCACGATCACTTGTTATGCCCGGACTGTATTTCTGGGATTCTGGGTTCAATAAGTGGTATAGAGAGAAATTTTCTCAGGAAAGAAAGAAAGAGCATGTATCAAGGTCACTGAGAAGCAGACATGGTGACTACTGTCAGAATCTGGAAGAAAGACCTCCCCTGCCGCTCAGCATCACGGAGTTACGAGAAAGAAAATTCAAGGCCTAAAGCTTGAAGTATGTTGAAGCAACTTGGAGTTTACGAGTACGTAACCGTTATTTATGTAACTATTCATTTTATAGTAATCGATGTTACTATCAAATAATAAATATATGTTATTCGCGAAACAGTTTTTATATTAAATACATATTTCGGATTAAATGTGTTGAAAAAGATCAGCTGATAATGTAATAAACATATGATCGATTTTTTTCACAAGATCATATATCTTAAACATCAAGTTTGTAATTTATAATATCACAATTTACGTGGGCCGTTGTAGGAAAATATGTTTACGTGGCAAACATTAAAAAAGACATATGACATTTAATCTTATTTATAACTTTCATATATATATATATATATATATATATATTATATACATATATATATATATATATATGTATACATATATATATATATATATATATATATATATATATATATATATATATATATATATATATAGCAATATCTGCCAAAGGGTGTAGTTAACTGCAGTCTTTTTATATAAACATTGTCTATCCCACACTTTCATGAGCTAAAATCAGCACCAACAAACACGCGAGAAAGAAGTAAGTGAGAATAAAACAATATAATAAGGATTAATAATACTAAACAAGTAAGTCAATAAAAAACGTTAAACACTTTTAATAAAAAATTGTATAAAATAATTAAATGAAAAATATTTAAATGAAATATATTCCAAACAAATACCTTTTTTTCAATTTTAATAGCTACATTTAACTATTATTAAGCAGTTTTCAATTATTTTCCTTTTTTTTCTTTTTATTTCATTCCTTGCAATATTATACTAAGAGGGAAATTAAGATATGCATTTTTAAGTATAATTTGACCTAATATTTATTAAATCGACCTTACAAAATTTTAGACTATCTCCAATATTCGAGACTCGTATAAATAGTTTGGAATAGGATCTATTGCATCAGAGAAGCTACAGTGATTGAATAAATTTTGGGGAGTAGCCAATCATTTAAACTGTTTCCTTTTAATTGGTTCATTTTGGTCTTATTATAGTATTTAATTCATGAGAATAAAAAAGGAGAAAACCAACAAGATACTTTACTCCAAATGTCTTACTATTCATAGTTTAAAAAAACTGACTCATTAATTTTAGTGTACTTGGATTATCTACACGTTATAATCAGTCAGAGTCTACAGAATATGCACTTACTTCTATTTTATTCCATGCACAATAAAGACTCCTAATTATTTAGACGTGTATAGCGTAATAATTCGTGGCAGGCAACACTACTTACCAAAAACAACGACAACGTTTTCTGTTTTATCATTTATGAGGATATCAATGTTCGTTTATCTTACACCATGTGAACTCAACTTCATACGATATCTAACACGTGTCATTATAAAGTGCATTTTCTGGAATTGGAGAGACAACAACTCCCTCCTTAATTTACACCACTATGTACGTCTATCGATGATAGTTGCAAATCACCTCATAACAGCCTTTTTTTTTAATGGTAATAAACGCCTTCAAGATGTTCGTGTTTCAAGTAAGGATATTGATGGAGAAATCTCTCCTCAGTCCTTACACCTTTATTATTATTATTATTATTATTATTATTATTATTATTATTATTATTATTATTATTTGTATTATTATTATTATTATTATTATTATTTGTATTATTATTATTATTATTATTATTTGTATTATTATTATTATTTGTATTATTATTATTATTATTATTTGTAGTATTATTATTATTATTATTATTATTATTATTTGTATTATTATTATTATTATTATTATTATTATTTGTATTATTATTATTATTATTATTATTATTATTATTATTATTGTTATTAATTGGATCACATGAAGCTTGCACACGTCAACAAATATCTGATTGGAAACCTGTGGTGTTCTCTAGAAGCTGAGTGACAACAAGCCTCCCCAGACGTCCAGCTCTCTCCACCTCCTTCGATAGCATTTGCAAATGAATTTGCGTAATTGCAACAACCTCTTACCATTGATTTCTCGCTATCAGTGGCAATTGGTCTATACTGGAATTTGAGTGGCACTAAGCCTCCCCAAGGTCCCAGTCCTCTTCGCGCTTGTCCAGCGGAGGTCGGGTCAGCGCTCTCTCCTCGGTATTTTCATCCGTCTTAACCTTTCTTAGTATTACTCCTTGAGGGAGGAACAGTGATGAGACAATGGGAGGCGATGGGTGATGGGGTGTAGAACTTGTAGATATGCAGCTCCAGTAACCCTTCTTCATTATATTTTATACTTGTATTATTCTCCGCATTCAAGGGTTTTCCTTAAAATTTCAGCAGTTTTCATTATCGTTAGCCGTTGTATTTTTGTAGCCATTCCTCTGATTCCGATTTCTGCCATTGTTTTTTCAATGTTTTTTTCGGAATTGTTTTTAGTGCTCCTACTATTATCGGTAATATTTTCATTTTCTGCATCATCCACATCCCTTTTAACTCTCTGGCTAGCTGTTTGTATTTGCTTTATTTTCCCTTTTCTTTCATACTCACTCTGTGGTCAGCTGGGATAGCAAAGTCTACGATTTGAAAGGGTTTTCCTTTCTTGTTAATTATTATGACATCTGGTCTTGTTGCTTGGATGGGTTTTCCGTCTGTATGTCCATGTCCCATATCATTTTGTGGGTGTCGTTTTCGAGTACTGTTTCAGGTTAATACTTGAACCATTTTGCTGTACGTTCAAAATGCAGCCGTTTGCACAATTCCCAGTGCACGGATTTCTCAACTTGGTCGTGCCTGTTTTTGTATCTCTTTTGGGCCAGCTTGTAGCATTCACTTACTATATGGTTTATGGATTCGTCTCAGAGTCTGCATTTGATGTGTTCTTGTGTTTTCTCGATCTTTGCTTTGATATATTTGGTTCTTATCTTGTGCTGCAGTTATAAAAGATTCAGTTTCTCGGTTTACATGTCCTTATCGCATCTATATCAATGTGTTTTCGTTATTCTCATCTTTTGTCATTCTTATAAATCTTCCGCGGAGTTGTTTCTCTTCCCATTTTTCTTCTCTCTTTTTGTCATTTGTCTCTCTGTTTTCTGTTTTGTTGTTTTTTCTGTGTCCCTTGCTGCCATAATTATCCTTTCAGTATTTTGCATTATGCATTTTTCTAATTCTTTTTTGTTATTCACAGGGTTTCTATGCAGATCAGTCCTCTCTCGCCGTCTTTCCTTTTCACGTAGAGTGTGTCAATATCGTCCCTTCGGTGTAGTGCATTCTGCACGGTCATGAGTTTTCTTGGTCTTCTGATCTAGCTGTGTCAGTTCTTTTTTCCACATTATAAACGGTCCAGAGTATTCTTTCATTTTAGTTGCTTTGATTATTATTATTATTATTATTATTATTATTATTATTATTATTGTTGTTGTTGTTGTTGGTATTGTTTACTCACTAGGAGTAGTCACATAAGCCATCATCACAGATTACTCTTAAAGAAAACTTGCGGCATTCCTAGGAGGCTAGGTTACAAGCATTTTCCTAAATTTCCAGTACTTTCAACCTCTTTCGATAACCTTGCCAAAATGATTTGCGTTATCCCAACAGTCGCTTGTATTTATTTCTAGTTGGCGGCGATCAGTGGTCTTCACATGAATTTGGGTACCAATAATCCCCCCAAGGTCCCATGCATCTTTGCACTAAACCAGCGGGAATTAAGTAACTAGTTACCAAAGACTGAGCATACCTCGAAAATACGTGTGTCCTAATAGCTTACTCATTAAAATATTGACCTATGAAAAAAAAATAAGATAGATTTTTAAATTCGCGTGCTTATAGTCAAGGTTGGTTTTAAGCCCCCCATGTATATATATATATATATATATATATATATATATATATATATATATATATATATATATATATATATATATATATATACAGAAAGAGTGAGAGAGAGAGATGTCGTTATATGGTTTGAAATAAAAAAAAGAAATAATAATTTGCCCCACAAGTTATTATATACTATCAATATACAAACTTTGACCAAAAAAGAGCTACTATAATTCAAACGCATATAAATAGAGGTATACATTATTTCTTTAGTACGTGAATGTATGTAATAATATGTGCTGGTTGTGAGTCATAAATATGTTAATTGCCTGTGGTGATATAAATACTTTGCATTCGTTATTGCGAATTTATGCATTATTAACAAAATTATTGATATCATCTCACAGAAAATAAATTAATGTTTGTAAGATAAGTTAATAACTAGATTTTATATTGTTTCAAAAGTTAGAACCTATAAATTACAGATAGGAAAAGAATAATCACTTTTCAAGAAAAGATTGATCTAATCAATTCTTTTTACAAATTAGAGAAACCTTCTAGTAATGCCATTTTGTTTAAGCAATTAACGGAAGGAAATTATAGTTTCTAGATTTGCCATGACACTTAAAAGGTTTTGAAAGGTCAGACAAGAAGGGCATATTATTCCTATTATTGTGCTAGAAATTGCAACTTTGCTTTGTATCCCATTCATTTAACATTGTGCTATTTAAGCACACCCCACATTTTTTATTGAACATCATGCAATTTTATCATATATTATAAACATTTTAAAAAATCTGTTTCTGTATGTGTGTATGTTTGTATGTCTTGCTAAACTTTGAACACCAGGGACACAGACTCACAAAAGCGGTATCGTTTGAAATCTCAGACGACAAATATCCGAAAATTGGAAAAATATAAATTTTAGCCACCATCAACTGAACCAATTTTACAAGGAGGGGTTACTTCCTTCGTCGACTTTTTTCAAAGTAAACACACGCTTTGCACTGGCTAATCTTAATTTGCCGGCGGCGACTTAATATGTAACAGTGGCGGAGGTGATTCAGCCGTCTGCTTTTATTTTTTAAACTTGCTTTGCCTCTTAGCCTCACAGGTTCGAGCCTGCCTGCTTGCCTGCTTACTACATTTTTTACACTCGCTCTGATCCTCTCTGCTATTTACATATATTTAAGGGAATTGGTTAATTTTTGTTTTTCAGTTGAAAGATTTTTAGGCTACGTTACACAATAGCTTTACCATAAAACGTCTCCACACCCGAACAACGTCGAGTACCCCTACTAGTATTTAATAATTAATTATTGTATGAACATTTTCTGAATCGTTGATTATAAAGGTACTTTCAGTTTAGATGTATGCTTAAATTTCCTTTAATAGTGTTATTAAAGAGATGCTTGAATAATATATACGATTTATAATTTAAGTAAGCCTATAAGCGTCCTATAAGAATAGGCCGTATACAATTTTTCTTTTTATCTACTAGCATTCCAGCTCGGCGTTGCCCTGGTGTTTAGATATTAATGTGCCCCCCCCAAAAAAGTGTTAGTAGGAAGGCAGGCTCGAACTCGTATCGCGAAGGAGGAAAAGAACGGGAAAAAAACCTGACGTTTTTACTGTTACGACCACCGCCAATCCAGAACTGACATAGGTTTAAATTCAGGCTACACAATCGAAAGGAGAGGATGACTTTAAAAACATCGGCGAAAAAAGCGCCTCCCTATAAAAAACTGTCCAGTTGAAGGTGAAGATATTAATGTTTTTAGCCAATTTCTCGATATTTGTCGTCTGAAACGTCGACCTTCAAAACGATACTAATCTTGTAAAAATCCGTCACCTGTGCCGAAAGTTTTAGGCAGACATGCAAACAAACATATATACATACATACATACATACATTTATATATTGGTAACTAAATATTTTCGACCAAAACCCATTAAAAATCTTGCCCTATCTCTGAATACCCTTTATGTCAAATTTCAAATGTTTAGACCAGAAATTGTCCGCATTATTTGGTAGAGACCGCAGAGGCAATTTTTTTTTATTTTGCCTCCTATTATGGACCCTTTACATTTATTGTTTTAGGTTCTAATCAAGGAACTTATATCTAAAATTTCAATTGTTTATACCCAAAAATTGGCGGAGGAGTTTCGTAGAATTCTTAAAGGTCAAATCGATGAACTTTGATCGTTTAACAGCCAAATTTCTGGCCGATGACCAAGATTTTTCCAAATCTCAGTACCCTGTATATCAAATTTCGAGTCTGTAGACTTAAGATTGACAGAGTTATTGCGCAGGGAAATGCACACAGACACACAGACACACACACCGACATGGCAACTTTTATAGATATATAGATTTAATAAAAAAAAGATACCCAACTTCTAAAATGTTATAAGGAAAATATCCGAACTGCCTATGACGAGGAGAGTTACTTTTCAGAGATTGTTTCTTCTATTCGTTTAATTTAATAAATGGTTATTCTTTCTTGTGTAAATATTACACTATCTTTAAATTCCAAGGCAAAATCTATGATTAATCAAGGCGTTCACATAAAAAAAACCTTTAATGCTACACACTTATGTGTACAAGAAAACAGATCAAGTTATGCGTATCAGTATTTATTATATGAAGCGACCACGGGTTTATTGCTAACATTTAGTCCAAATGTTTAAATTAGTGTAAAAACTTCCTATATGTATGTGCGTCATATATTCGGACATATTATGTACTCACTACTACAATTATCAAAGATTTTCCTTTGTCAAATATATATAATGTGTTCTTGAGTTTGAGTGACAAGAATTCTCCACATTTCTAGTATTTATTAAAATAAATCTGCGTTATCTTAACAGCGGGGTTCCATTGCTTGATCATTAGCAGCTACCCTTACACTTCATTAGAATTTGGATGGGACCCAAGGTCTAGTCCTCCTAGAATTCATCCAGCAGACGGTCTGACTAATTTTTCTTTTCTAGATGCTGTTATTCTCCTTGACCTTCCTCACTTATTTGACGTGGCATCAGCTTATACTTACATACACACGGAGGGAAAAGAGTGCGTGTGGCATAGAGGACGAAGACGCTCAACTTACAATTACATAGTTTCACTTTTCATGATACCATGTTATGTTCTTTTGTGATTTACAACTGTAGCAGTTTCTGTATATTAGCCTTGTGCCTGTAGCTCATGTGTGTAAGTTTTCGCATTCTTATTAATATTAATATACATTATATATTCTAGCCGTTTTCATCATTGCTATCCGTTGTATCTTCTCAGCCATACCTCTAATTTCTGTCATTGCTATTCTTTTTTCAAAGTTTTTCGGTATTATACATAGAACTCCTACTATTAATGGTATTATCTTGACTTTCTCCATCTTTCATACCGTTTGAGCTCCCTGGCTACTTACGTGTACTTGCTCCTCTTCTCCGTATTCTTGAGTTTCAATCCGTGGGCTGTTGTAACGGCAAAAGCTGCAATCTGGCAAGAAGTTTCCTTCTTGACAACTATTATGACATCCGGTCTTCTAGCTTGGATTAATTAATCAGTTTGCATATTCATGACTGATTAAATTTTGTTACTTTCATTTCCAATACTGACGCTGGTTTGTGCTTATACCATTAGTTTAGTTGATCAAGATGCAGATTTTTGCATAACTTTTTGTGTACTACTTTCCTCACTTCATTGTATCTATTTATATATAAATTTTGGACTAGTTCACTACATTCATTTATAATGTGGATTATTGTTCTGTTTCTTGTCCGCGTTATCTGCATCAGCTGTTTTTTTTTCTTGTCGATCTTAGCTTTTACTCAATTTGTTCTAATTACGTTATCTTGTGCGGCTGTTATTAGAGATTCATAATTTCTGTTTGATTCTTTTTTGTAGCAATGCCCAAGTGTTTTGTTAGTTTAATCTTTTCTTACTCTTATAACTGTAGCTGTTTCTCTTCCCAGTTTTCTTTTCCTATCTTATCCCTTGTCTCTTCTTTATCTGTGTTGTTTGTCTCTTCAGTGCCTGTCGCTGCACTAATAATTATTTCGGTGTTCTGAATTGTTTATTTCTCATGTCTCTTTTTTGTGTGTGTTTTACGTTGTCTTCTTTCCCATCTTTCTTTGCGTCAGTCAGTATTCTCTTTTGGTGTAGTGCATTGAGCATAGATATACGCTTTCGGTCCTTCTTGTTGTAAGGTCCCAGCTTTCTTTTGTCTAACGTATAAAAAACCAGAGTATCCTTCTGGTGAAACTGCCCAGTTTATACTTTTAATTAACTTTCTGCTATATAATTTTGTTTTGATGAGTTTCTCGTTCTCCTAAATTATTACTTTAAAAAACAAATCTCTGTTTTTTTGATGGTATCTGTTTCAAATATCTCTACATTATTCCTTCATCTCTGTAAGGTTGGGTTAGGGTTGGAGTGATAACTTATCTTCTGTTGCATCCAATTTTCTCTTCTTATCATAAGCAGTGCGCACCTATCTATACAAAATTCAATACGGATATCCTGGCTAAGGATTCCGGCTGCATTTATTTGCGCTATTCTTGAGTTTATCAAACAGCTCATGGATATCCATGTACATTGAATGGTTAACACTTTCTATTAGTGAAGATGTGTTTTTTTGACATTTCCTTTGTATATTGTTAAGATGAAGCATGCCTTTAATGAAAAACTGTGGTGATAGAAAATCACTTTTGATGATACTTCTTTGTAATTTAATCTCAGTTATGCATTGTTCAGCTGTCAGCTCAAGTCTACGTGTTCTCATTGCATTTCTATCAAATTTATAATCATTATATTTCGCACATTCTCAGGCATTTTCTTATCTATGCTTGTGGAATCATTTGGTTCGTTTTCTTGTAGTCGATGTCTGCCACGACTATATTCTTTTTTTTTGTACTTTTACATCCTTCACGATACTTTAGTTTATGTATTATAGGTGATATTTTCCTATTATTTCTTTCTGGTATTCTTTCTTTTTCTCGAGGCAATAATATATGGGAATGATATATTTCTTTTTTTAGTTGTATCGTAAATGTTTTCACCATGGTAAATAAACATGTTATTAGTCTGTAGTTGCGGGAGATGTTTCATATTTATTTTTGCACTTGTGGTGTTCTACATTTTGTATTTAATTCTCGTTCGTCTGCTCCGTCAAAATATCTATTCTGAGTTACTCGCTCATGTAGATGTAGTATTAATATTATTATTATCAGTATTATTATTATTATTATTATTATTGTTGTTGTTGTTGTTGTTGTTGAAGATGATGTTGTTGTTATCTAAATATTTATTTATTCATCCGTACGACTAGTGTCAAAACAAAAACACACAATCGTAAGTGTTAATTAATGCGAAGGAATTACGTCTTTTATAGTCATTCTTTATCAGTTAAAAGGCATTACAACCATTTCCTCTCCAAATATTCTCAACAAAAACTTAAAAAAAAAGAAAACTAAACGGGCGTATCGCTGTCTTTTACGGTTTAAAGTTTCCTGTTTTATTTTATATTTTAAAAAAGCCACGTTTTGAATATACTGAGGGTTTTGTTTACTATCTTCACTTTTGAAAATTTAAAAAATGTGATAGGGAATTGAGACGCGTTCTTATATAATTTATATAAAACCGATGGTTTCGAAAAATTAAACAAAACAATATGTTGGGTGGTAAGTTTTTATTGTAAACAATATAAATTGTTTAACTCATTTTTTAGCTTTAAAAGGTTAAAACAAATTTGCTAAAAAATGTTTCAAATTCGTCATTATTTGTTTATTTTTATTTAATGATTTCATTTATATACTACCGTGGAATTTCTACAGGTCCGTAAAATTATCATTATAATATTTTATATTATTTTTCATAAATTATGTTACATAAGAAAATCATATGTAACAGCATAAACAACATAATATCGGGAAGCGTAAGCATTTTTAGCGGATCATTCATACGGACACACTTGTTAACATTTATGTATCAGATCATCGTTATTATCTCCGTCGAGGAGACTTAAAATAATTCATTATAACATTCCATTTCAAATATACACTGGAAGACAGTAAGTTTATTATGTATAGCCACTATAATGTCATTTATTGTTTGTAGAATTAATAGCAGTGTTGATGGTAGTAGTAATAGCATCCGTGTTAGTATTATTTCTACGTTAAGTCAAACGAGGTTATATTAAAAATTATATAACTAAACTGATTACACTTATTACGTGTCGTAATTATAAAAACTATTTGCTTATTAACATTATCATTATTATTATTATTATTATTATTATTATTAGTAGTAGTAGTAGTAGTAGTAGTATAATTTGGTGACTTCAATATCCACCACAAAAACTGGTTTGGATTCTCTACTTACACAGATGCAGCGGGCAGCACAACACATAGCTTCGCTGTATCTCACTCCGTATCACAAATGGTTACGTTTCCAACCCGTTTCCCTGACCAGCAAGAAGAAGACGCATTACTTCTAGATCTATTTCTGACCACAGTTATTGATGATTGTATAAGAAATGATGACAGTCCACTCGGGAATGCTGATTGTGGAGTGATAATGGACGAAATCGCCCTAAACTCTAGACCCAAAACTGAAGAGCCAGTGCTCAAAACAACGAGATATTATAAAAAGGCTGACAGGGAAGACATCAGAGATCTTATCAGAGATGCCCCATGGGAAATATGTTTCTCTTCCTGCTAATAGTGCGCAAATGAGACCACTGAATAGTTCAAAACAGCAACTGAAGCCCATGTTCCCATGCGGAAATTTTATAGCAACCCCACTCTCCTCAATGGTTCACTTCGACTTGCGCAACTGCCATTGCTTAAAGGCAGCATGCATACTGCAGATTTAACCGACATAAGTCCAGTTCAAACTAACAGAAGTATATAGAAGCTAGAAGTAACGTTAAGAAAGAAATAGCTACAGCTAAGAGTAAAATTTACGGTAACCACTAAAAAGCGCATAGAAGCACAAAAATTAGGAACGCGTGACTTCTGGAAAATCTACAACAGTGTAGTAAATAATGGGTAATCAACAATCCCCCACTAACCAACAATCACGAGGTTGTTTGCTCAACAACCGAAAAGGGTAACATGCTTGCCAGTCGGTTTGCCTCAAACTCCACACTGGACCCTTCCAACCACCCCCTATTTCAATTTCCTTTGCGGACAGACGCCACGCTAAATGATCTAAAAATCACCCCTGCTCTGGTGCATGCAATCATAAACAACCTTGACACTTCAAACGTATGTGGACCCGATCTCATCTCAACTGTGCAATTAAAAAAGTGCTCAGCCGAAGTAGCTCCAGCTCTCCAAACTCTACAACAAATGCCGTAATGAATCTTGCTTTCCGGACTGTTGGAAAACTGCTTCTGTGGTCTAAGTATTCAAGAATTCTGTCGAAAGAACTGACCCATCAAATTATCGCCCCATTAGTCTCCTCCCACCTTTCGCAAAAATATTTGAGACCTTAATTAACCATGCTCTAGTCCATCACCTTACAGATGCAAAACATCTAACTGACAAACAATATGGATTTAGACAAGCCCGTTCCACAGCAGACATCCTCAGTGTAATCTCTGAACGTATATACAATTCACTGGACAAAACGGGGGAGGGCAGAGCAGTAGCTCTAGATATATCTAAGGCTTTGGACAGGGTGTGGCATGAGGGTCTCCTTAGGAAAATTTGATCATACGATATCACTGGTAGAATACATACCATACTCAAATCCTTCTTAGATAAGAGAAACATCAACGTTGTCCTCGACGGTCGTACATCTGAACAATATGATATAAATGCGGGAGTGCCTCAGGGGTCTATCCTTGGACCTGTATTGTTCCTAATATTCATAAATGACCTCTCCGACAAAATTGCCTCTGAGATGGGTATATATGCTGATAACACCACACTCTATAACAGGCATGAGGAAAACAAATGAACATATATCTAAAGAAATGGCAGAACCACTAGAGGATGACCTCCAATCTGTAGTTGAATGGGGGCATAAATGAATGGTCACATTCAAAGCTGCCAAGACTAAACTGGTTTCCTTCAATAATTACAAATAAAAAACTTATCTACCATCAATAGCAATGGCCAGTGACTCTTTATCTGAGAGTACATATTTCAAACTCCTTGGCCTAACGTTCACAGGAAACATGAGTTGGAACAATTACATTGAAAGCGTTGCCAGGGCTGCTGCGAAGAAGGTAGGCTCTCTCTACCTTGCTAGAAATCTACTAACACCCGAAAGTATCCTGTACCTCTATAAGGCCACTATTCACCCATGTATGGAGTATTGCGGTCACATTAGGTCTGTTGCATCTGCTACTAGTCTCTCGCTCCTTGACAAGGTTCAAAAGAGAGTCACAAATCTGAGAGGCTCTGAACTGGCATCTAAGCTTCAGCCTCTGCCCCATCGACGAAATGTTGCATCCCGCTGCCTGTTCTACAAGTAGTTTAATGGTGACTGCTCTGGCGAAATGCAGACACTTGTGCCCCCACGACGTAGACACCCTCGACAAACGCAACAGACAGCTAAAGCCACGCCACACAGTAGAGATCCCTAAATATAAAAGACCTTTCTACTTCAGTAGTTTCTTCCCCAGAACCGCTAAACTCTGGAATTCACTTCCAGGCCACTGCTTCCCCAACTGTACTGACATGCGCAAGTTCAAGTGTAACGTAACCCGACATCTTGCTGCCCAAATCCCAACACAGTAACCCAGTAGCTGTTGCCATTGATAGTAACCCCCTACGCCAAGATGGCAATGCGCCTTGTTTGGGGTGAAATTGCAATACAAAAGTGTTATATTTGTTATTAGTTTTCGTCATTGCTTTCCTTCTTATTACTCTTATTGATATTGTTATTACTACATTTCTTGTTATTTATATTATTATTGTAATTGAGTATTGAATTAAATCAGAAACTACCCCGGTGTATCTGTAGACACGAGTAAACGGAAAGCTGTGTCGGATGTGTTAATACTCAATAACATTGATTTGTGTTAGAGCTTTCGAGATGTCGTTGAGAAGCATGTGATTAGAGATTAGCAGTGTACGTCAAATTTATGTTGAATAAAGTTGAACAATGAGATGGAGTATATGAAACGAATGGACAGCTAAATCTCAAAGGTATTCGCTGGGAAAAAGTTGCACGGAAAGTTCACCCGGGTAAATAATGTGTTCCGTATGAATAATCATAGTAATTGTTTAGAACTGGGTTGACAAAACTGAAGTCTTTGTTTGTGGAGCACAAGTGCTGGCACAAGGAATACGACTGTTAAAGAAATTAGTTCCAGGAGAAGGAATTTTTTTCAGAAAGTTGTGGACCTTGAAGCAGTATGTAGTGGATTGATTCAGACAGATACTGCCGTAGATATAATGATAGGTTCATAGGATGTTTCGGATGAAGTTTACTGGAAGTGATTTAAATAGGTACATGATAAACTCCAAACAAGTGAGCATGGCGACGCAGAGCAAAATGCTTTCAGGAACCTGAAAGCGACACATATGCCGTATGTCATTTTAACAAAAAAATACACTACATAATTGATTGTCAAAGAATTGTTCATTTGGTTTACGTGCACTTTAGCAATTGTCAAACTTATCATCTATTGATTATCGCATTATTGATAGCACACAAATATTGGCTTTGATATGAAATAGCCTCCATGAGTGTCATTGCTATTTCGAGCCATTTTGTCTCATAGGAAATACTTTGATCAAAGGGTGAATCTTTCTCTACAAGCTATACCGATGAAAGACGGATGGTTCCGCTCAAGCGTACGCGTAGCAGCTGATATAAAAATCCTAGGTTTAGGAATAAGTTTTACAACTGTTTATTAGTTCTTATTCACTATTCGATGAATAATTTTTTTTACAGATCCATAATCTTAGCTGTTCCCTTTTTTGCATTTAATGTTGATTTAATAAACGTGCTGCGCTTTTGAGATATTTTTAATATAATCTCTGTTCACGAATGACTCGCGCGTTTGCTCAGTGTTGTTTAATTTTAATGCCCTTGCGCTTGTCTTGTATCATGCCAGTAAAATTGACATATAATAATTGAGAGAAACCCTCGAGAAATATTACTGGCCGTATTAATAAGAGAACCATACATTGTGAAAGTGTGAATTACTGCTGTTCATAATACCACCTATGATTAATTGGTGTGCATACAGTAAAGAATTAACTATCGATCACCTACCATTAAGAACGTTCCCTATAAGCTATGACGTAAAAAGGAATTTTAATAATGTCAACTCAGAGTTTGGCATAATCTCTGGAAAAAATACTAACTTGATAAAATGTCTAGCTTGTACATTAAAAGATATTTGAAGGCTTACAAAACAGAAAATCAGAAAAGGTTAGGCATAAATAAACAACCATTTTTGTACGATTTATTTTTTGCTATACTGTTCTCTAAAAAACTCTGGATTTTCAATGACATTAAAACTGCTACTTTAATAAACAGATTTGGTTACATACTTTTATTCAACGGAGATAAAAGTTATTTATAGATGCTTTGTTGTGGTTTTTTAAAGTGTGTAAAATATCGAAATCATCTTTAACTCATTGTATAAACCCATAGTATATCCCCTTTATTAAGGTGCCACAAACCAAGAAAATTCGGTGAATAGCAAAAAGTATAATAATATGTCACAGTAGATAAAAAATACGTGTTAAACACAGCATAGCCATAGTCAAAAATCAATGAGAGTATTATCAATTAAGTAGATTTATGAATACCCTGATCGCTTATGTACAGGTAAAATTGATGAAGTGTTGATTCGTCAAAATGGTGGAAGTCTTGAAATTCTTGTAGTAGGTATTTTCAAGTGTAGAGCTTAAATACAGCATAAGAAAACCAAATATTTCTCCAGTAATTAGAGACTTTATTACCGTATATATGTCGACGGAATAAGTATAAACATATAAAAGAAAATCCTAATTTATCACGTAACTGTTTAAAACATAAGAATAAAACCGAGTTCGGAAAGCTACGCATAATCCTACGGCGCACAACCCCCATTCCATACGATTCTTTTCATTATTGAAATAATAGATTCATTATATACCAATAATTATTTCAGATTAAATTTCATTATATAAACGCACGCACACACACATACACACACACACACACACACACACACATATATATATATGTGTGTTTTAATTCAACGTTATTTCTCGCGGTTAATGGTAGTCGATTAGATACGGTCTTTGCTAATCGAGCCACAGATGGCTCGTGTTGCCTGGTTTGGAATCTGTCGACTGGTGTTAATCTTGACACCCTGCACTGAGTATTCCTGAAAGGATTAAACACTAGTGTCTGTAGGTATTTAATAAAGTCAAGAAACTCGTTTCTTATCGTTGAGAATTTTCAGTCGGTCAATTTAGCTTTTATGCATGGATCATCGTATAACGATTAACTCATTGCGACTTACGTAAAGAACATTTAAAAATAAAATGTTTAAATTCAACTTAATTTATCGCGGTTAATGGTAGCTGATTGGATACGGTCTTTGCTAATCGAGCCACAGATGGCTCGTGTGGCCGGGTTCGAATCTGTCGACTGCTGTTAATCGTGACACCCTGGACAGAAGATTCTCGAAAGGATGAAACAGTAGTGTAGGTAGGTATTTAATCATTATAGTAAAATAATAATAATAATAATAATAATATATATATATATATATATATATATATATATATATATATATATATATATATATATATATATGACGATGTCGCTTGAGCGGAACGCTAGTGTCGCCTCTGTGAATCTAGCTTTAGGTAGTTCATCCCCTAGGCCTGGCGAGTAGGGACTGGAGCTAATTGCTGTATCTGATATACGTGTTACTATAATTTTCACGGACCCTGATCATGTTAGCTATAGTTCTACTCGTAAGTATTAGGGTAGATGAAAGTGCGTGTTGGTCGAATGGTGGCCTGAACGCAAAAACCAACAAAGTGGATAAACAGTAATTGTTATTAAAATCAGTTTCCAAATCCTGAGAAAATATAGAATTTCTGTAATACTTTATTGTTGACGAGACGTGTCAAACTAGTGACTGACCCGGCGTGACATTGGTTAAGAATTCGGTCATGAGTCTAGCATTTGGCATTGCAATTACGGTTGATGTAAAACCAGTTTTACATATAGGTTGGGTTAATAATCTTCCAGCGATAGTCCATGTTGCGTGCTTTGATTGGTGGACGAGAATAAGATACCGTCTCCTGACCCGACCATCCCCATTTTAGCATTAAAATGTGGCACAGCAGTGTCTCTTCTGTTGAATTGGTAATTTTTTAGTCGAGTTTTGGATTATACCTTTGTTAGAGCTGATTTGTGTTGTAGATGGTCAGGGTTGTTAAGGATCTTTGTCGTAAAGCAGAGCAGTTCCCTAAAGATGGACAGATGACGAAACGTCCGGGAGAAAATAGAAACTCGAAAATAAAGAAATTGGCCCGTAATGACTAGGAAATAGACAACGGAGAACGCTATAATTAACTCGTGACCAGCAAGTACATTTTTCAGTCATTGTAAAGGAAACAACCAGGCAATTAACAGTGAAACCAAGGAAAACCGGTATGCGTTAAATTCGACCGATAGAATACTTCAGAAAAAGGATGTTTAAGTTAAGGTTAGCACGATTATTATATTGATAACGCGTGAGGGGCAGACAATGATTTTACAACTTATGAAACTATTGCGATTACTTTGATACATACACATGACTGACAGAGAAAGATAAAGAGAACAAGTTATATGTGGTAGACTCTTCTTTGTTAAAGCACATAAGTGTATTCATTCAAGTTATCTTACCTTTTTATTTATTCATTATCAATTTATTATCCCTTTTTATTTACAGTGATTTAAAATATATACTTCTGAAAATTCAAAACAATAGCATGATTCATTGACTGTTGTTGTCTCCATGATCTTATATCGTCACTGCCGGAAGTAATTAAATAGCATTTTCGTTTTGTTTTGTTCTTTTCTTTCTCCTTGAACTCTCGTTAAGTATAATGACACATGAACTGGTTGAGAGAATATTTTTTTTGATCAGGATAACGTTGCACGTGCTTTAAAGCGGACGATCAGAAGTTGTGTGGGTACGTTCTACAAACCTAGAGCATTTCAAAACGTCGTATCTCAAGAACTCCCAAATATTGTGAGAAAGCGACAGTAGCTTACTTTTTATTGCACGTCCTTGTCACTCGTTAGAGTGGCATACAAGTATTTAAGAACAAGTTGAACCCTCGCCCGTGATTGAGGCAGCAATTCCTCATTTAGCTGCATTAAGAATTTTGTTTTTATTTCAGTCAGTCTATCTTCTGACATGCTGCTACAGTTTGTCTCTGAATTGGAATAATTACTTAGAGTTTATATTACTTTAAAAATCGGGGAAATTTGGCAAAAACAATTTATTATGTCATGTGAATTTGTTCGAGTTAAATTAAAACAAAATATTTAATATTAGTTATTTTTTAATACATTTTCACCCCAAACAAGACACATTGCCACTTTGGTGTAGGAGGATACTATCAGGGGTAACAACTACTGGGGTACTCTGTAGGGATTCGGGCAACAAGATGTCGGTTCACGTTAAACTTGAACTTTTGCACATCAGTACAGTGGGGGAAGCAGAGACCTAGAATGGAATTCCAAAGTCTAGCGGTTCTGGGGAATAAACTACTGGAGTAGATAGCGCTTTTACATCTAGGGATCTCTACTGTGTGGGGGTGGGATTTAGCTGCCTTTCGGGTTTATCGAGGGTGGTTACGTCGTGGGGGTACAAGTGCTTGTATTTTGTCAGAGCATTTTTCATTAAAATGCTTGTAGAACAGGCAGAGGGATGCAACATTTCGTCGATGGGACAGAGGCTGAAGCTTAGATGACAGTTCAAGGCCTATCAGATTTGCGACTCTCTTTTGAACCTTGTCAAGGGGTGAGAGACTAGTAGCAGATGCACCAGCCGAAATGTGTCAGCAATACTCCATACATGGGCGAATGGTTGCCTTATAGAGGTACAGGATACTTTCGTGTGTTAGTAGATTCTAGCAAGGTAGAGAGAGCCTACCTTCTTCGCCGTGGCCCTGGCAATGCTTTCAATGTAATTGTTCCAACTCATGTTTCCTGTGAACACTAGGCCAAGGAGTTTGAAAGACGTACTCTCAGATAAAGAGTTGTTGGCCATTGCTATTGGTGGTAGAGAAGGTTTCTCATAGTTATTGAAGGAAACTAGTTTAGTCTTGGCGGCATTGAACGTGACCATCAATGTTGGTCCCCATTCCACTACAGATTCGACGTCGTCCTCTAGTGTTTCTGCTATTTCTTTGGATATGTGTTCATTTTTTCCTGCCGTGCCTGTTATAGAGTCGGGTATCATCAGTATATATACCCATCTCAGAGGCAATTTTGTCGGGGAGGTCATTTACTTATATTAGGAACAGCAGAGTTAAATACGCATAAGCATATTTCAATATACATACTTAAAATAAATTACAATAGGGGGAATATGGCAAAAACAATTTATTTGTCTTTGTGACATTTTGCGTTCAGAAATAAAACAAAATATGTAATAATAATTATTACCGTTGAGAGCCATAATCAAAATAAAGTAAAATCAAGCAACCATTAAAAAATGTAAATAGCAGCGAATACCCGTGCTAGTGTACAAAAATAGCCGCATTAGACAGGCTCGAACGTGTAACGCTAAGAAGATAAACGGGTGCAAAAAAAAGGAAACGCTTAGGTTGACTGGCCTACCGCGAACTTACGATTATAAACCACGATATGACGTCAGTAAAGCGTACGTATCGTGAGGTGTGGTGGTCGCTACTTGCAAAGAACCCCCCAGCTGACATTGAAATAAAACAATACTAATTTCGGCAGAGTCGCCGGTTTGTTGTAAAATTATCCCCGAAGCATGTTACTATTAAAAGGGAGTCGTTCTCTCGACACCATTAACTCGCTTAATGGAAACAAAACCACCATTTTATTTTCATTGTTCAATATTTTTAATTTTAACAAAACACATTTAGTCATTGTAAAAAATGCTTCCTGGATTATTTATTTTAGATAACAATATCTACTGTAAATGTAAAACAACAATTTATTCCTCTATATCAATGTGTTTAATTTCAAATTATAAATGTCACATAAAGACAGTTTAAAGGCTTCCAAATAACAAAAAATCGAAGCCTTGACTGTAGTAATTGCGTAATCGTTCTTTTTTTAATTTTTATTTGCCATATAGAGAAAATTTTTTCGGACAGTTGTACTTTAAGACAAAAGAAAACGTTAATCTATATGTCAGAAACAGAAGAAAAAATCATACTTTTAGACATTGTAAAGGCTTCCAAATCACACAAAAGACGAGGCTCGACTTTAATAATCACGTAATTTGTTTTTTTAATTTTTTAATTAATGCATGGAAAACAATATTAATCAAGTGTAAATTATAAAAAAAGAAAGGTTTATCTAGTTTTTAGATAAGAAAGAATAATGGCTATCAGCATACGACGAAGTGTCGGAACACTATATGTACGGTGTATACAAACACAAAAGATGTAGCACACTAGAGTCGCTGTATAAGAAAAGTTAACATGTACGGTATACAAAATGGACAATTTTAAGCGGTTTTGGCTTATGAACATGTTTCGATTTGTTCATATGTTTCTAATCAGGGTATTTCATTTAAAACGAGTGCATCTTGTATATAGGTAAGCCATGTCTGTAAACTTCTGGATCGTTTGTTTTTGTAATAGGATTTACATTCTGGAATGAACGAATAGTCAGTTCTTAGCCAATTAAATTTGGTAGAATGTGAGAATGGAGAAATCATTAATTTTGGAATCGGGAAATGGAAATATCATTTTATGTATATAAGTATATCTGCTAGATAATAAGGGTGCAACCACATATCTGTGCAAAATGCAGAATACCTCCCGGTGCTCACTGGGAGCGGTAGGATAAATTTTTTATTTAGAAAGAGACATAGTAACTACTTCGACTATAGATGGTTGCGATTGTGATGATGTTTGTCCAAGGATGTAATGTAAGAATTTGCTATAACGAATAAATGGGTGTTACATGCCGTTCAAAAGTTGATATAATATAGTGGCTAATGGTCTAGACATAATTAATTTGTATGTGGCATCTATTGGAGCAAGCCTTGTGTAGGGACATTTCTGCAATTTAATTATTATATATGAGATGCATATATACTTTTTCTTCAATTGTGTTAATTTCTAGAAATCTAGCCATCGAATGCTGGCTTATAGAAATAAAGCTTACATTGGGAATAGATGCTTATCACCAGACAAGCCATATTAAATTTTGATAGTTTTCGTCTTCAGTTGAACACAATTAGATTTGCTTCTTTTATTTTTTCGCTGGAACTCATAATGCTTGTAATACATTGGTCAACAACTTATTTGTTGTCTACATTTTAAACGGATTCAGGACAAATCTAATTCGCTGAGTACAAATATTAATCTGTCTAAATGAGAACAAGTTTTGTAACTTTGCCTACACATGTACGTTTAAGTGGAGTACTTTAAAAGGAAAACAAATCCGGAGAGGTATTATATTATGTTCAACAATCTTACTCATTACAAAAATAATATTTAATGCCAATAATTGTGTAGGAATCAGTTTTAAGTCATAAACCCTCAAAATCTTTTATGAGCTCTGCATACACGAACAGAGACTTGCCTATGCGGATAGAATCGGTGCATTAAAAAGAAATGAACGTCATCAATGACACTCTGGTGGGCATATAGAATATACCTTTTCCACCGCTGGCTACTGTCTAGGCTTAATTAAGCAGGTAGCCAAAGTTCAGTACAATGATAGTTACTGCTTCATTTACTTGTGCTTCGCTTTTCCAGGATTGACTCTGGAAATGTTTAAAGCAGCCATATTTAACGTCTCTCAGATTCCATGCAATAACCCATATTCCCGAGTGGCTTCCAGGCCTTGATAAGTGCTGACTACCTTGTAAAAAAATCCGCAACTCATCAGAGATATGAAGTTCGAAAACACATATAAGAAAGTGAAACTGGGAACGTCGAAGAAATTTGCTCTAGTAATGAATGATGTTTACACAACGCCGTTGTCAACAAGATCCCTAATGTTTCAATGCACTACGTATTTTCACATATAGATTTGTTTTCTGAGTTCTTTGATTTACTTAGTGATAGACAGAGAGGGGAATTCCATCAGGGTTAGAAACTGATGACTACCAAGCCTCATCGTCGCCGAGACGCAGTCATGGCTGACTACTGTTGGAATCTGATTAGAGGGCTTTCCTTTCGCTTAACATTCAAGGTGACAAAATGGAGGCCCAAGCCCTGAGGTTTGAACAATGGTGGATCAACATGAATTTTTTGTGTATTAACCTTTATTAATGTCCACAATTTTGTTTATTATAATCGATGTTACTATACACTAATCAATGCATATAGTTGGCAAGATATTTTTCTTTTATAACATATTAAATATGATATGTTCTGAAAATATCTGCTGGTTATGTTTCAAAATAAAATGTATATGTACCAATAAATATTAAGGACACCAGCAGTTCACTATAAAAATACATTTAACACTTTTTCTCATTTACAAATGAAATTACTCGATGATTTTATTCAATATTTACGTGTAAAAAACTTTTATTTTTGTCAAGGATAAGATTTTATTTGTTTCTTTCACAGGTGTATAATTTTGCACAAATACCTTAATTGTTATATCAATATAAAACTACGAAGTTGATGTTATATGATTTTGTTTTTGACGGATTTTTATTTTATATTTATTATAATTTTGTTTTTACTTTTTACTTGCTATACAAGTACCTTATTTTTAATTTAAAAATAACAATACTCGATGATTTTACATAATGTTTCATTGTTTTAGATCCTTTTATTTCGGTCACAATTTATATGTTGTTTATATTTTAATGTTTGTCGCATTCTGTAAACGAAGCGTATCTATTATCTCCCCGGAATATATAAGAGTGCTATAGATTGCGTGTCTAAACAAGATTTCTCCAATTCCTTTGCCAAACTTTGGTATATTTACTTAAACCAAGAGATGAAGGGCATTTTGACGTATAGAACATATTTGGTTTCGTTTTTAGCTGGTTAAACCGCTGCTAAGGTGTGACAATTTAAAATAATTAGAGATTGGCAATCAAATCAACGTGATGATTTACGTATATGCAAATATCTATCAATTAATAGTATTTAAACCATTACATTTTAGTTTTCTCATGCGATATGCCATATTACACATGGTACCGAAGAAGGTTGTTTGGCTTTGATTCTAGCTGATCAACACAATTCATATTTTGTTTTTGTTTTACTTCCACAAGCATTACTATATATTGAGTGCAATATCATAATGTATACAACATTGATTCTAAATAAAAACAAATAAAAAAGTGCATTAATGAAGCGGTTACTTGTATATTCATAAAAGTGAGCTTGCGTTTCTGTTTCCTTGCTTGATGAAATGGTTTCTACTAAGACAATTTGGCAATGTTTGGTTCACAGAAAAGTGGACATTAATAAAACCTGATATATAGGTAATTTTTAAATGTGCTGCATATTCAATTTATTAGTTAGTCGGTAAAAATAGTTGATAAGGAGTCAATAATTAAAATATAATTAACTTGTTTGGCATAAGTCGACTAGACTAGTACCATCGACACATGTTCAAATATACAATTATACATAAAATTAATATTCAAATTCCTGGTATACATATGTCCTAACTCACATGGCAATGAACTGATATCGAAATTGTAGATTAAGCATACTATAATAATCAATAATGTAATAGATCTATAATAATAAACACAAAACCAGTGTAGCAGTAACTAATATATATATATATATATATATATATATATATATATATATATATATATATATATATATATATATATATATATATATATATATGAACATTTTCCAGGGGGTACAGAATTTAATAATAGCTAAATACAGACCAAAAAATATAATGACTTTAAAAAATAACAAACTTAAAATAAAGGTTAGCTAATCAGGTTTTATTCTTCACTTATCAAAGCTAAACTGAGGAAAATACGATTTAAAACAAACAAAAAAGCCATGAATAAAGCTTGGGTAGGAAAAAACCCCAGAAATAAACGATAAATAAGATGGTCGCAAATCGCAGAACAATACGTATTACTTGGAACATCCGAGGGTGAAAAAGTGGTATAACGAATATTTGAAGGCACATGCCGTTTCAAACGAAAATATAATCTTTGCGATGTTCGCCCAACATAGTGCGCACTGCAACTACATTTAAATAAATAAATAATATAATTATTCGGGGCGATTTGCGATTTACGACCATCTTATAAATAACCATGCGTGTGCCACGAATTTCAGTGCTGACATGTTTACAATCTTTAGTAAGTCGAATTCTCTCTATCATTTGAACATTTTAGAGACTCTTTTTATTAAGCCGTTGAGACCTTCTCTTTGCAAGCAAAAGGAAAATCTTCTAGGACTTAATGTAGTCTCTATGTAATTTTCCCCCGTTTATTTTTGTTTTTCCTACCCCCGCCATAGTCATGAGTTTTCTTGTTTGTTTTAAAACGTATTTTTCTCGATTTAGCTTTGATAAGTGAGGAACGAAACCTGGTTAGTTAACCTTTATTTTAATTTTGATTTTTTAAATTTATTATGCTTTTTGTATATATATATATATATATATATATATATATATATATATATACATATATCTTATTTATAGTATTCCGATTTTACTGAGTTTATATAATTGAAAATTCGGTAATCGTTCATATACGAATAAGGTTTAAATCAAAATGAGATTACTTAAACTGTAAGTTACAAAATTATCATATCTCATAATTGAACATTCATGTATTGTTTTAACAGTTATGTTACTCTTTTTTTCTTTTAGGAGAGAAACTGTAATTGAAGAATACCCGACAATTATCGGTTGGGTGGTAAATTCTTAACCTCAGAAATAGTGTACACATATGAGATTAAGACTGATAATATTAAGAAGGTATATCTTGGAGCCACGGAGTGCGTCTTTAAGGAAAGATTAATAAACTATGTTGTATCCTTCGAAACTGAACCGGAGAATGAAAGTAATAGAACAGGTGTTAATGAGAGAAGGGAGATTGTATAAGAATCAACATTAGAAATAAAAAGAGGAAGACGATTGCATTAGGATTGGTTAGGGAACTTCATAAAAACAAAAAAAAAAGATTTTGAATTGGAATGTCAATAGTTGATAAGCGTAGAGATTATAGACCTGGTAAATCAAAAACATGCAATCTGTGTTTACTGGGACCTTCTACATAGTGAATTCTAAAGAAGAAATATTAAATAAAAGGCTGGATGCTATACATGGATGTTTTCATTGGAATACATTTTTACTATCATGTCTAACTCTTTCCTGAGTAAAAATGTTCTTGTGTACAGAATGGTTGTCGAGTGTAAGGCTAGAATTAAAATGAAGTAAACTTGCTAAAAATGGAGTGAATTCCATGTAATAAATGATTCTAATTTAGCAAGCAAATTTGAAATCTAATATTCTACACCATTTTCACATTAATGTCATTACTTAAAGACAATGTGTTATTGAATAAGATAGTTAGATATATAAAAAGCTTAACAAAGATTAGCAATATTGATTCAAAACTAGGAACATAGTTTTAGTTGTATTGACGGTGAAATAGATGAAACTATTCCTAGATAAATAACACAGCTTAATGAAGATTAGCAATGTAAATTCAAGAAATAAAAATTAAAAAAAGTTATTAGTATTAAAAAATGTGGATTAATTGATACCGTTTTTAGATTAGGAACATTGAAAAAATCCTAGCTTATTAAATAATATTTTTGTTCTGAAAGACTAAATCCACAAACCAAAAACCAATGCGAACCTTCACTTTCATTGACGTAAAACGTACATGGAGCTAAATAGTATATCAATTAGAATACCAATTGATAGGATATATACTATTATTAGATAAATATGTAAGAACTTAATTCCTGAATTGATATTATTTGAATACAAGCCATATATAACCTCAGAAAAATACGGCTGGGTGGCAAACGTAGGATAAATCTTTGGTAATAAAATCAGTATCACAATAAAGATACCATTATAAACTTATAATTTGAATAGGTTAGCCTGGATTTAATTGATTTCTGTATAATTAATAAATAAATGATGAATCCATATTAAGCATGAAAAACATTAAAATATCGAACGTATTGAGTTATCCGTCTTTCAACGTTATGAGTACGTGATAGGATTTTCGTCACTTATAATTACACAAAACCTTGAAAATTTTGAACGGCAGGGTTAACTCGCTTTCACCGTCTAATGTATCATATAATCGTAAATCTTAAGAGGTAGGATCGAAAAAAATTTAAAAAATTAAAATTAAAATTAGATCCTTTATTTCAAATGAAGAATAAGCCTGCACTGGATATAAAACAATGTTATTTTATAAGTATTAAACAAAACACGTTGTTTTTTTTAATTACACAATAGGTTAGACGATATTTATGGAAATAAGCAGAACATATTCCAGATACGAAACTAACAGAGTCTCGAAGCAATATAAGTGAAGACTGAGTTGATTAGTCCGTATTAAACAATAATTTAAATTAAATTAAGAAATAAAGAAATTTAATTTAAGAAATTAATAAATAGTTTTAGTAAAACATATTAAGTTAACATAGGTAATTAGTGGCAACGTTCCATGATAATTCGATTGATTTTTTTTAATAGAGATACGACAATAGGTAAATATATAAATCTTAGAAAATAAAATTTGGAAAGATGAGATGCAGGTAAAATATTTTCGCATGTTTTTTTTTTTCACATTAGGAAAATGGACTCCATTCTGTTCATTGTTAAAGTGTTTTCTTCTATACCGCTGGCGAAAGGCTGCCCTTGTGAAAATTTTCAAACGACATAATGTTAGAAATTTTCCGAATAGTCTTGACTTAATTATAACTAACGATAAAATACGCTATTTGTTGCTATCAATCTATTCCTTGACGTCTTGATTTAGATAAAACAATATATATATATATATATATATATATATATATATATATATATATATAGTGGAGATGATAATTAATAAAACTGAAGAAAGTACTCAATACTGTTGTAGAGCAAATATGCGTTTTATTATTATTTATTAACGTATCCTTCTATTAAGTTACATTATTGTTTCGGCTACACGGCCGTTTTTTTATTTGGCCGTCTGTAGCGTACTCAGACTTTTACAGAAATGTTCGCTATTTTCATCCCAAAATAGCGAACATTTCTGTAAAAGTCTGAGGACGCTACATACGGCCAAAAAACGGCCGTGTAGCCGAAACAATAATGTAACTTATAAGAAAGATACGGTAAGAAAAAATAAAACGTATATATATATATATATATATATATATATATAGGTAAATGATTTTATAAAATTACTAACCTTGATGTCCGGCATTGTCCGAGTGGTTGGAGGTGTGTGTTAAGTGATAAAAAAGTCGTAGTTGGAAGACAGGCTGGAGCTCATGCTACGGAGGAGGAAAATCACGTGAAAAAAGTGACGTCTTTGCCGACAAAATGGAAGCAATGATGGTTTAAATTAAGGCTTATCAATCGAAAAAAGAAAATAATTTTCGAAAATATCGGTTTAAAAAGCAAACCCCTTTGTATAGAATGCCTAGTTGATGGTGAAGGAATACATGTTTTTAGCCAATTTTTCGGTGATGTCGTCCTAAGGGTCGAGCATTAAGATGCTAAAAGTCTCACGAGAATCCGTCGTTTTTCTCGAAAGTTTTAGGCATACATACAAACATACATACATCCCTACATACATACATACATAGATTTTAAAACACAAGTGAGATTTATATCCTAGATGATAAGTATTAATTTTATTGTGCAGTCTAAATTAACCAGTTTCAGAAGTGCATGACCTAAAATATTGTCGAGAAACGTAATAGAATAATACTTTCATAAAATTATATGAAACAGACGCAAGTTTAGCTAGAAGTAATATTGTTTCTATAAGACTATTCTTAGTATGCTAAATTGTTTAATGTTTTATTTGCTTTACTCATTTGTGAACATTTTTACAAAGATACATTTTTACGATTTGAAGAACGTAACATAAACTGACACCTGCGTTCGTATTTCACTGTTAAAAGATAGAAGATTCAATCAATAGTATTTGAAAAACTAAACAAAAAAAAAAACTTAAAACAATATCATATCTTGTTGGGGAAAAAAAGTTAATAATGCAGCATTTGGGGTTTTGAAGGTGCATTAACGTAGAATGTGTTTTTTTTTCTTTGAAATCGAAGACGCAGCTGCCAACTGAGCGCAAGTGAATTTAAAAAAAAAAGGAGTGGAAGCAAATCAAGTTAAAGGGAATACTCGATTACCGAGGTTGCCAGTTCGCCCTGCTTAAATTATAAGCGTACATAACCCAACAGAAAATAACTGATCTGAATCGCCGAATTAAAGTGCGAAGCCATTATTGGATCGAATAAGCATCTACCGTGTTTCAGTAATTTGCACAAAATCAAAAGTTGAAATTGATCAGGACTTTGTGTAATTAATTGTGTTATCTTTCTAAATACTACTTATTGAATATATGCTGAATAATGACTGCAAATACTGAAACGGCGTGCCAAACTAATTTCTAAAACAAAAAATAAGAAATGTGCTCGAACTGTTATACTATTATGAAGTAAAAGGAGACAAAATGAAATAATATGACAAAAGAATAGGAAATATGGTTGGTCGGTAGACAGTATATAGAAAGTTATTCATTGGTGTAAATCCAAAGAAATGTGGCATGAGACTATTGGTCAGTGTGAGATGTTTACTATAGTAAAAAATAGAACAATTGATATGATTTATTTAGAGTTAATTGTGGGGTTTCTGACTGTAGATCGGTTTGAAAATTTTTGTGTTTTATGTCATATTTACGACAGTGTCCGGTTTATCACGATTAGAAGCATATTTGCAACGGACAACGGTAGTAAATTTGAGTCCAGTGAGGCATTTACCGCATATTGAACACGGATACTGATTCGGAAGAAGTGTGAACATTAATTGTTTAACCATATATATTTTAGGTTTTGATAGTTAGCATTTACTTTACTTATTATAGATTCGAGTAACTTGCTTATGATTCAATGAAGACTGAACAATCTTACTAGGATTCAGGATATCGGTTCAAGTGTTCTTTGTTAATACTTAGGAAATGTATAGTGTTTTTAAAAAGTTTTTTTTTACATGGGAGGCACCATTTATCAAGGCCCGAAGGCCACTCAGCAATAAGGGTTATTGCGTGTACAGATATCAATGAGATAGTATTGTAGTAATCATTAGTATTGGGGCTTTTGATAGAGTGTCTTACTTAAGGGGGTTGTTTTTCAGGAGTTTGTTTATGTTGGACTTGAAGACGTCTATGTTGCAGTCAGGTGGGAAAAAGGCAAGCGGCAGAGAGTTCTACTGGCGTGCAGTTCTAAGAAAGAAGCTTAGCTCATGGAATCTACGTTTGAGTTTAGTCACATATAAAGAGTGGGGGAAATTATTGACAATAGTTTCAGCTAGACGGGTGTTTCTCGTGAATGATTGGAGAGGGGGGTGCCTAAATCCAAACGTAGATTCCATGAGCAAAGCTTCTTTCTTAGAACTACACGCCAGTAGAACTCTCTGCCGCTTGCCTGTTTCCCACCTGACTAAAACTTGGACGTCTTCAAGTCCAACACAAACAAACTCCTGAAAAACCGCTCCCTTAAGTAAGACACTCTATCAAAACCTCAATACTAATGATTACTACAATACTATCTCATTGATTAGTATACTACACGCAATATCCCTTATCCCTGAGTAGCCTTCGGGCCTTGATAAGTGGTGCCTCCCATGTAAAAAAAAACAAACAAAAAAACAGTCATGATTTCTTTCCGCTTGTCACTGAAATGCATATCTGTTTCCAAAATTTCTGAAATTATTTATCAATTATTATTATCTGTTAAAAGGCATTTAAATCTAATATACACTTATAAACATGTACTGGCCTAAACCTCCATTTTACATGCTTCTACAGTATCAAATCACAAGTGCATTTCAGATTTTTTATAACCTGAAAAGCAGGAAAAAGTTGGTGTATATAATAACACAATACATTTTATTACAAGACAGGCGCATTTTAAATGTATGCTTATATTTCAGCCGAAATAGAACCATGATCCAGGAATTTTCATTTTAAACTCTAATTCAAGGCAGTAAATAAAAATAAATCATAAAATCACACTAAGTCCTTTATATTTTAATGTAGACTACAATGTATTTTAGGTTTGTGACTGACGGGAGGCATTAGGACTCCGTCCCGGTTTACTAAAGTAGGTAATCAATAGATTGGATTGGAAAATAGGGTATTTTACCACTGCCCATGCTAACAAAAGTATAAGTAATGTGGTATATTCGTTGATCTTTATTAAATCTTGGGTAATGATTCCAATTGATGTTAGATGCAAAGGCAGAAGCTTGGTTTAAGATGCATTAAAAGCTACTGCTTTTCCCATTGTACCACGTGCTGAAGATCGGAGGAGAGAGAGAGCATTGGAGAGAACTTGGTCATTTACGGACTTAGATGGATAGCCGTAGTTTGTAGCGTCGTTAGGATAAATGTCTAAAATGATCTAAACTGTGATTTAGAAGATAATTAATGTAGATACGAAAAACAGTTGAAATAAGAATGCCCCCCTGAGTGACTCCAGCATTAGTATTATCAGCTCCGGATTTCATCCCATCATCCACTACTCTTATGAACCTATCAAAGAGAATTAATTTAATAACCGAGCAGACATTTCCAGCTATACCATAGGCGCTGATCTTGGCAATAGACCTTTTTTTACATGGGAGTCACCACTTATCAAGGACCAGAAACCACGCAGGGATAAGGGTTATTGTGTGTACAGTAGTCATTGGGATAATATCGTAGTACTCCTTAGTAATGAGATTTGATAAAGTGTCGTACTTAAGGGAGCCGTTTATCAGGGATTTGTTTATGTTGGACTTGAAGATATCCAAGTTTTAGTTAGGTGGGAAAAAGGCAAACGGAAGAGAGTTCTAAGAAAGAAGACATGCAGTTCTAAGAAAGAGCTTTGTTCATGGAATCTATGTTTTGATTTACGCACAGATAAAGAATGGAAAAACATACTAACGTGGTTTCAGCTAGACGGCTATGTTCCGTAAAAGATTGGCGAGGGTGACTAGAGACTGAAGCTCAGACGAGTAATTCCCAGGGAAATAGCGATAAAACAACAACAGACTCGCAACGTCTCTTCTGTGGGAGAGAGGTTGCAGGGAAGTGAAAAAGGCATCCCCCTAGGTTTCGATGTCTTTTTTGTAATATGTCAAGGCAGGATAGGATGTTTTAGCAGCTTCCGTCCAGATATGGCAACATTACTCCATCCTAGGACGTATTGGCTTTATGTCATACCTATCAAAAGCCTTTGAGATGTCGAGTAATTGTCCTAAAAAGTAAGCTTCCTTTGAGAGATGCGCTAATCCTATCTGATATAACCGTAAACACATATGCCGCAGATCTAGTAGAAAGGAAACCATAGTGTATTTTTTATTAGATGAAAATGTTTATATTATTTATATTTATTAAAGTTTTTATTTGTTATTTTCATTTGATTTTGTATTTAATGGCTTTTCCCGTCCATGAATGTACTCATCATGTCAACAAAGAGGATTTTAAATATAGCATAAATAGATGGGACATTTATATTTTCTTTACCCTCTCTTCCCTGTATCTTGCATTCCTGAAAACGTTATAAGACACACTATTGAACAAGTGCAGCGTTTGTGACGGTTAATTGATAAAATTTTGAACGCTGAACTGTGTCTAAAGCTAAGCCTTTTTAATAGTTTGCATTGAAGACGGAAGCTTTTAGCAGATACGTTGTTTATCTGTCATACGTATTCTCTATTTAATTAGATGAACATATTAATACTTACTTAGATTTTTGACAGTTTTTAATTTATATTTTCTATTTGAGGGTTTATTTCATAGATTGTCTCGGTCATGAATGTACTCATCATATCTAGCAAGTTGATTTTATAGAGTACACAATTCTATTCTCTTTACACCCCCCTTTCCATGTATCTCGCACCCCTTAAAACTTCACCAGTGTAACCATAGAAAAAAAGCAGCGTTGTCGACGGTTAATTTTAAGAATTTTTGAGCCCGTAACTGTATCTAATGCTTAGAGTAATTTTTACAGTTTGCATTATTGACAGAAGCTTTTAGTAGATAAGTTGTTTACTTTCGATAGTTATTCTGTTTTTTTTTATTAGTTGCAAATGTTAATATTATTTATTTCAGTTTTAATTATTATTTTGTTTTGATTTGGTTATTTAACATATTTTCTCGTCCATAAATGTGCTCATTATATTTAGAAAGTTGATTTTAAATATCGCGTCAATAGATTCGACAATTCTATTTACTTTACATTAGCGAGATGGGAATCTATCACGATGCTTTCCCTTAAACACGCCAATTGGACTTATATTAAGTACAACACTTTGATGAATAAAATCGTGTGTTCTTATGGTGTCAGTGCGTAGCTGGTACTTTTTCTTTTACCAACAGAGGAAATAATTAGCTTCTCTTTGTGAGTATTAAAAACAAACGATCGGCTTATTTAAGAAATTGTGCTATATGGAAATCGCTGTGTCCTGCCATTATCGCAAGGATTACAGCATAGCTGTTCATTTCCTGTGTTAGTTTATTATCTCACATGCTTGATTTTCTCTAAAAAAAAGTAAAGGTTAACATGCAAGATCAAAGTGTAGTATCTGTTCTTCAGATGCTGCACTTCAATTTCTTGTTCTCTGTCAGCGGAGGAGAAATCCTTCACGACTGAAACAATTTTTATTTTTGTTCCTTTTCTCCACGATAAAAAATGACCCTGGTGTCTAACTGTGTACCGTGGGGAAGCATTGTAAATAGGAACAACAAACGCAGCTTATATATATATATATATATATATATATATATATATATATATATATATATATATATATATATATATATATATCTTTATTCGATTGGCAAAATTTTAGAATAATTATCGTCAGTTAGAATTATTCGGGTAGTCAGGTTTTTTTTTTCTTAACCTCCTCACCGCTCTTATTCCATATCACTACCAACTATTCTAAAAAATTATAATTTTCAGACGTATGACCCTTGAAAATGTATGTCTGAACGAAAAGCGCTTTGGGTATATTTTAACGATCGTTTTTTAATCGACTTATTTATTTTATTGAATTGTACATATAACTTGCCCCATTATATATATATATATATATATATATATATATATATATATATATATATATATATATATATATATATATATATATATATATATATATATATATATATATATCTTTTCCTAACCCCGGTTTCCATTCTTTTTAGTTGATTGAATTCACGCGATGGTTCACTTTTTTTATAATATATATATATATATATATATATATATATATATATATATATATATATATATATATATATATATATATATATATATACATCGTATTTAGAAAATTCCTGTTGGCTTGATTACAGAAGTAGCAAAGCTACCTGCCCGGCGATGCTCGGGTGCTAGAAAACACATTTAATTAGATTTAATTGGAGTGTGTAACATCTCTATATTAAATTTTCTATCTCTTCCTTTTCTATTTTCCCAGTCTTTTGTTTTTCTTTCTTTCTTCCCATCCCCTTCAGTTTCGGATTATTATCTTTATCTCTCGCCCAACCTAATACTTCTGTCATGCTTTATTGCCCTGAAAACGTATAATGCATAATATACAAGCACTACACCTTCATATTTATTACTTTCTATCTAAGAAATTAATCTTAAGTAACTTATATGAAAGAATATATTGAAGGTTTTAGGTAAAAAATTACAGTATATAAGCGTTTTTCCCAAACGATACTACATTCGAAAATATATGGAAAAAAAGACACAGCCATTTTGTAAACGACATCCATTATGTTCTTTCAACTCGAAGGGAATAAAGCGATCCATATTACTGTTGCGTTTTTGTTTTTGTGTTTCATCTTAACATAATTCTCTCTAATTTTACATCTATTGTGGAATAATAAATGTGAATATGTTAGTGCTAAATAATAATGTGAGCAAAGTATACAGACTATTTACCTTGGCAATCTCTTATTTATGACACATGTTGCGACTAACGATAATGATTAACAAAGTGCCATGCCAAACAGACGCCTTGTAACTTGCGTGAATAAAACCCTCTGTTATAATATCAAAGCACTTTGCCAAGCTATTGGGCTTAAATTATTCGCAGATTTGTAATAGTTCAGTTTCGGATAATTATCTGTGTTTTCTTGCCCGTATAATCCAAAATAAACTAGCATAATGTTAACCACACAAACACACACACACACATATACACAAACACACTACCAATAATAACCAACCAAGTGGCATGTTGTAAACTTACAGATATCCGTGCATAAACATTATATATAAGATGAATCTCATTGCAAATATTTATAAAGTGTAATAGAGCGATATATAAAACACCATATATACAATGTATGCATGAAATTGTGCTATACGCTGACAGAATAAAATAAATAACCATATTTCAAGATTTTACACGATAGAACGTATCTTCATTAACGTATAGATTAGCTTTTTACCACTTCTACATTTTTTATATATTCTAATAATTCACCCCTATTTCAGCAATTGCTGTATTGCACGTAATTCAAATGATGAGTTCTTTCATATTATCTCGAAATTAAATCTGAAAAATGTATTTAAACGAAGAAAATGGCTCCTATACCAATTGATATCATATTTAAGATTTATTTCTCGTCACTCTCGTAAAAATAATTAGTGATACTGATTTATTTTTCATCATATATCACAATGTATTTGTTTCAAATATATAGTTTTAAACAATGATTAATTAAACATTTGATTTTCATCCATATTTATAAAATATGCCATTTAACATAAGTGTAACATTTTCTTATTTTGCTATTTGTAATTTTCAGAAAAAACATATTGCATTTTGTACTATTAGCAACATATGCTATATAATTTATGCATCCAGTTTTTGAAAAAAGGTCTGAAATAAATATTCTGAACTAATATAATTGCATTATTGAGAACCTTACACAAATCTTATATTATCTTGATGGTACAATGATAGTAGTATTTATTTTGCTCATAGGCCAGAGGATAGAATTTAACGTGCTCTGCCAATAGAAAGGAAAGTAAAGGCTTACTAGGTTTCAAATGTGTTGCACGTTGCACACTTGATTTTCAGTAAAAACTCCTGTTGTATTATGAAGTCTATAGGCGATATTAATCAGCATATGCGGTGAACGGATTATTAAGTAGAACTTAGTTCATTACCACAGTATTTCAATTTCTAATAGCTAAGAAAGAGCATTGCAGATATGGTTTGTCGCTGTTCATTCTCGTGTTGTTGAGGAGAAGTTCTGTTAATTTCCTTACTTATTTGTACTGTTTTTACGTAGGTATTCTACGACGGATAGAACGGTTTTTACTTGGAAATACTCCCATAATACTAGTGTAAATAAGGGTAAAGTATTGTTATACTATGAGTGCAACATGGCTGGATGTTGCGTTTATATATGTAGGGAGAAATCGTAAAAACGTTTTTGAAGTCAGCTGGAAAACCTGGTTAACACATGCATTAGTCAAGGATAATATGGGTTATAGTCATCACTTTCTGGATACTCAAAGTTTAGTAGTGTATCTAGGATTAAACCATATTTATGTATGAAACAATCTCTCCAGAGTTTATTACAATACTCATGATACGAAAGTCAAACTTGATCATCAAGTCCCTTATCTGTAAATAATAGACGTGATCATGGTACTTTTAAGTGTGTACATTCAGTATTTGTTTCGACAATCACAGTTATCATCATGTCAGCGTTTTTGATCCATATATCTGATAGCATTTATATATATTGAGAAAAAATCAAGTAAAGATAGTCCGTATGGAAGATTATCTATAATTAATGGTATTACTGTTATTATTATTGCTATTATTATTCATATTGTTATTGAAATTGTTGCTATTATCAATATTTATATTTTTATTATATCATTATTCATATTATGATTATTAATAGTGAAATAATTGTAAATGTAACTCCCATTAGCGAAGCATCTAAACTGAAAAAAATATATTATATATACTAGTTTTCAGGAAGAGACAAACAACCCTAATCAAAGAATGGCAACCATCGAAATTAAGTTTATATACAGAATCAGGAACTTTTGAGTGTCTAATGACTTCGGGCACATTAGAATAGAAAATGTAACTCCCACGATACCACCATATTAAAATCATATAAATCAGCCTTTATATTTATCCGCAGATTGGTAATTCGATTAAGTAGTCGTATATAAGATGGAAACAAATAAGCACATAAATAAACAAATAAATTAGTGAAAACGAGAAATAAACTACTTAATAAAAAAGTGAGGTATAAAATGACTAAATAAGTAGAGCTTATCAATAAAATAGATAGAGAAGGAAATGTCACCCAAAAAGAAAAATTAGCAATGAAGTCTAAAAATAGAGAAGCAGCGCTAATGAGGGTATAATATTAATTAAGATAAAAACCAACAAGAGAGCCAACCATCTCGTTTTAAATGAAACTCATCACTTCACTCGCTATGATAGCCTAACCAGATTGAATCGTACGTTCCTTCCTTTTCTCTCCGTCTCAAACACCTACTCTCTATTTACGCCATCTCTACTTTCCGCATTCATAAAATATGCTTTTCTTTCAAAGTATAATCCACATCAGAATATTTCTTTCAATACAAAACTAATTTCGCTGTAATTCTCGTTTAAGTTTGTTTCTTTACATAATCTGACGAGATGGGTAATGCTATCTAGCGAATCCCCCGAAACATGTATGCAAATATGTACCCAATAATGTTTATATATATATATATATATATATATATATATATATATATATATATATATATATACAAGATTACCCGTGGCCCATAGGGTCAGTATGTTATATAAGCTATGGAATTCATGTATGAGCGTGACACTTGTGACTTAAAGGAAATAGTTTTTTTTTGACATAACAGAAACATTTCTATGAAAGTATATTAACATGAAAAAAGTATATAGATAGATTTATATTAGTCGTTCTGTTTATTATAAATTTTTTTTTGTTGAAAAAAATACAGTTACTGAATTATAAGTGGTTGGCCATACTTATAGGTAAATGTGCACTGAACAGATACCATTATACTTATTATAGTTAAATTCAAATTTTGATATATTTGCTTTTTTTTACATTGTTCATTTCTATATTACGTTTAAGTTATTTTAAACCCCACTCTTCCAATCTAAAATAATGATTTCGAAATAATAACATTGATATTTTAGCGTCCTCATTGTTCTTCTGTTTGTTTTAAACCCCATTCTTCCAATGTTAAATAATAATTTTGAAATAATAACGTTACTATTTCGGCGTCCCAATTGTTCTTTGTTTTTTATTTCGCGTTTAATTTATCCAAATAAAAAAGTGTTATTACATTCTGCTTTTTTTTTACATCTTTCATTTCCGTATTACGTTTAATTTATTTAAAACCCCACTCTTCCCATGTTAAATAATAATTTCGAAATAATAACGTTAATATTTCAGTGCGTAGGTCATACGCGCATGCCCAACCGGATGTCGTAAACCGGAAGGTGGGTTACATACATCGTTAAATGATCTTTTGAGTTTTTTATTATATATATATATATATATATATATATATATATATATATATATATATATATATATATATATACATATATATATATACTAGCAATGGACGCCGGGCGTTGCACGGGTGTTTGGATGTGTATGTTGAGCAAAAAAAAAAAAAAGTTTTAGTAGGAAGGCAGGCTCGAACCCGTAACGCAAAGGAGGAAAAGAACGGGGTAAAACCTAATATTTATGTTATTACGAGAACCGACAAACCGGAAGCGACATTTTTAAAAAAATTAAGGCTAGACAATCTAAAGGAGAGAATAACTTTTAAAAATATCGGCGAAAAAACTGACCCTCCCCCTGTAGAAAAGTGCCTAGTTGAAGGGGAAGATATTAATGTTTTTAGCCAATTTTTCGATATGTGTCGTGTAAAATGTCGACCTTCAAAATGATACTACCCTTGGGAAAATACGTCGCCTCTATTGAGAGTTTAAGGCAGACATGAAAACATATATGCATACATTTATATATTGGTAACTAAACATTTTCGACTCAAACTGATGAAAAAGCTTGCCCTATTTCTGAATACCCTTTATGTAACATTTCAAATATTAAGACCACAAATTGTCTGAGTAATTTGGAAGAGACCGTAGAGGTAAATTTTGTAAACTTTGACCCCTATTATGACCCCTTTAAATTTATTTAAAGTTTTGGGCTCAAATCAACTTATTAAGTTAGATCCATGTCCAAGGAACCTATATCTAACATTTCCAGTGCGTGAAGCCAAAATTCTCGGAGGAGTTTGGTAGAGTTCTCAAAGGTCAAATCGTTGAAGTTTGACTCCATAATTCTCAAATGTCTGGCCAAAACCAATCACATCGATTTTCCCAAATATCAGTACACTGTATATCAAATTTCGAGTCTGTAATCTAAAAATTGACAGAGTTATTGCGTAGGGAAATGTACACAGACACACAGATACACAGCTACGTTCACTTTTATATATATATATATATATACACACAAAATTATATATATATATATATATATATATATATATATATATATATATATATAGTATGTGCTGTTTAAGGAAAAATTAACTCGTACAGAAAAATGGGTAAGAAATAATAATTAGACTCGGAACTTTTAAGTGCAAGTAAAATACATTTATTCGGAACTGTCTCGCATTTCATTATCTTTTAAAATTATATTCGAACACAGCGTTTTCCCGCTGTCGTTTCACACGCCTATCTGTTGCTTCTCTTTTGAGAACCTGGTGTTTTTTTTTTTACTTTCGTTTTTTTACTGGTATCTCAGCCCGTGTAAAAATTGTCAATTAGAATGCATGTTTTAAATACGGCTGTTGCTGTTTTTTCGTACATAGAGGCTCTGTTTAATATATCGCTTCGTAATATGCGGTTATTTCTAAAACTTTTTCGTATTATTATATTTTCACCCCAAACAAGTCACATTGTCACTTTGGTGTAGGAGCTACTATCAGGAACATGAGCTACTGGGATACTATGTAGGGAGCAGGGAAGCTAGATATCGGTTCACGTTACACTTGAACGTCTGCATGTCAGTACAGTTGGGGAAACCGGGACACGTGAATTCCAAAGTCTATCAGTTCTGGGGAAAACAGCTACTAGAGTAGAAAGCTCTCTTACATCTAGGGATCTTTACTGTGTATGGTGGGATTTATCTGCTTGTTGGGTTTGTCGAGGGTATTTACGCCGTTGGGGCACATGTAATTGCAGTTCGTCACAGCATTCAATATTAATATACTTGTAGAAGAGGCAGAGGGATGCAACATCTCGTCGGTGGGACAGAGGCTGAAGCTTACATGACAGCTCAGGACCTATTAGCTTGGAGACTCTCTTTTAGACTTTGTCTAGAAGTAAGATTTTAGTAGCAGATGCACCAGCACAAATATGACAAGACGTACTTTTAGTTAATGAATCTTTGGCCATTGCTATTGGCAGTAGAGAAGGTGTTTTTGTAATTATTGAAAGAAACAAGTTTAGCCCTGACTGCATTGAATGTGACCATCCATTTTTCTCCCCATTCCACTATAGATTGGAGGTCATCCTCTAGTGTTTCTGCCATTTCCCTAGATATATATTCATGCGTTTTCCAGGCATATGTGTTATAGAGTGTTCTATCATCCGCATAGATAACCTACTTAGAGTAAAACAAAAATGTTAACAGCGGGCTGTGAGTGTAAAAAAAAAAAAATAGAACCCTGAATTTATCCGCAGTAAAGTTTCCTTTACAACTTCACTTTAACAATATTTATGATTAAGTCTGGTCAACATCATCCAAAACTAATGCATGAAAAGTGGCTGTTACACTCGAGCCGTGTTGTTACATTTCAACCCCTCGGTCCCGCACGGTGTTTAAGACTTTATAGCAAAAAATAAAATAATTAACATCTGACACGGCATTAAAAAAAATGCAAATGCAATGAATTTATTCCTTATTCTTCAAAACTAACACATTTTACTGTCTTTAAAAATCATTTATTCCCCACACATATATTTTACAACGATTTTCCCTATGACATATGCTTTTAAAATGTATCTTATCCCCACCCCCACCTCATACCGGATTTAGCCAGCGCTTTCTTTCCCCGGTGATCAAACGTCATCTCCCCCCGTACAGACTGTTCTCTTCCTCATAACATGGTTTATTTATCTCTGCTAATTTCCTTGATATAACCACGTGCACGCATGCTAATTTGCATACCGTTTTTAAATGCGACCGCCGCTGCTTTTCTCGTTTGTTGACGAACAGCTACGGTTCCTTATGTAGCTCTCCCTTCCAAGGTCTTTGATCATTTCCAGTTTCTTTCATTTATTCCTCTTTCTTTTATTCTTTCACTTTCAAAATTTTTATTTTCGCCAATTCAGTATTTTATGCCAAATTCCATACCAATGACATTACTGCACTTTTTATTATTCCTAACAAGCAACTGATTGGTCTTATTTCTTTGCACAGTAAGGTCATCCATGAATAATATATTATTTACACAGTTCTCCTTCTTTCCCCACTCACACCACGATCTTTTCTTAACTAATATGAAAAACCAGAGAATCATACTCAAATCCAACATGGAGACAGGCTGCACACACCCGAGATAGCCCTCTCTTCACGTAAAGTTCCCGAAGATCCCTTTCGTTTGATGTCAATGGCACTTTGTATTGTTTCATAATTCTTCATAGAAACCTCGCACATTGCTGCTATTTAAATATTTCCATACATCCCTAAGTCCAGTATGCAGAACCAGGTTCTATGCTTTTCGGTAATTAATCCATGAAAGGCATGGATTTATAGGTCCTCTCTTATTATTATTATTATTATTATTATTATTATTATTATTATTATTATTGTTATTATTGTTATTATTATTATCAATGTCATCAATGTTATTAAACGTATGCTGCTTAGAGTCTAATATTTTTTTATATCATGGGAATATGATATTATGACACACGAATACATAACAACTTTTCAATTTAGAAGGTAATATCTACACCAATAGTATCGTGAAAAACAGCAATATGCTAAACTACTCTTGTAAAGGAAGATATACTCTTTGAAACGGTATGGAAAATGACATTTATGCGTGGAAGGTAAAATTATATTATAGCAAAACAGGAAAATAAGAACCACTCCCTACAATTAAAATAGGTAATAGATGCATGATATCATGGCTCTCAGAATGAATATTATTATTACTCTCTGAGTTTTTACTCAGGCAATTATCGAATATTTTTTAGAATCAATTGTGGGGTGTACATGACATCCGAATGACATAAACATCTCCAAATTTCCAGTACTCTGCACGTATTTCTGTAATCTTTGCAAATCACGTCGCGTTATCCCAACAGCTGTGTACAATTGATTTATTCTTGGCAGTGAGTATTGATCTTTATTGTAATATTAGCGTCTCTACTTTTCAAGTGTTTACGCTTACAGCCAGTCGAGATCTCGTTCGTGCTTCTTCTACTCGCTCTTTTTATCCTCCTTGAACCTTTACGACTATTCTGCATGGTGCCACATGATGCTGACCAAGTAATCTGTGGGTAACAAACTGGCAATTCTACATTTTCTTTCTTCGTTGACTTCTTAGTCATCTTATTCGCTCTATTCTATGTTTCTCTGCTTTCCTTTCTTATTGTCATTATTGTCAAGAATAAAAATAATAACACTTTTTGTCATCATTGAAAAAGTATAGCACTTTTACCTTCCATAAACACAATGCTAGAAATCACAATTATTTTTAACAACAACTTAACTTCATTAAAGATTAGAAACAATTTAAATCAGATTCAGTACATTAACGCGAATGTTTTATTATTGTAATTTCTTTTCACATAATTTTCCTTTGTGTTCTCCTGTGTTTGTCTCTTTATGATTTTTCTGTTTATGTTATGAGTCGAGTCAGGGGAAATCAACATTGCCGACCCTTTGATTGCTTCTCTCCACACATGATTATCTAATCGAATCAGTTTTTATCGATTTTGCTACTACTTTCCTTTGTAATCTGTTATTGTTTGTGTGATTATAAAAGTTTCTGAAATCATATATTTACAAATATTTCTAAACGAATTGAAATGTAATATTTTTTTTATTTATTGCTCACAGAAACCAAAAAATAACACTTACATATTAAACTTTATTTTGATTAGAGTTAATATTTTGAGAGCCCGGCTTATTTCTAACTTCTGTACAAACTGTCTGTTCAAATTACATTTGGATGTCTCCGTATTAGTAAAGTCTGGAAAAATGTGCGTTCCGGGATTGTACTAAATTTAATGACTTAAACGAAATTTCCCAGTTGAAAATAGATATTTAGTTTGCCTCAAAATCACTGCATATATTCAGTTCTTTAAGACATTATCTAAACTTGTTTGAACCTTTACCCCCAGCTAACCACCATCTGTTTTAATCTTAATATACCCTAATATTGTATTTTTCCCTTAGCTCAGGCCATTTCTTCTAATAAAAACAATTATAAAAAATTGAGCCGATATTCATTGTTATCCAAATAAATACAGACACGTGTTTTGTTTGATGGAGAATGAAGAGGCCGCAAAACTCAGACAATATGTACACGAGATTGTTCTTGTTGGCTTCGAGAACGCCTTCAGACTATGGCTTGCGAATGACCCCCTGGGGTCATGGGAATATATATCATTTTTGGTCCAAGATTATAAAACTGGTAATATTGGTGAATTGCAACATAGCATTAGCTACTTTTATTTTATCTACGGCTCTCCCGCCCCTCAGTACTTTACCCTAATCAACCAATCTCTTACAGTATTGATACAACACCCGCACTTGATACTAGCGGCAAGTACATTTGTTTTTGACTTCAATGTGTACAACAGTAATTTTCTTGATGTCGCTACTCATACAGACACAGCAGTAAGCACTACGCATATCTTTTCTGGATCCCATTTCCTATCACTTCCATTTAAGATCAAGAGTAAAGGTCAAGACCAAAAGCTTGTCAACACACAAAACCTCCCCAAAACGAGATCCATTCATTTCAATTGATGCCAGATGGGAATCATAGTGTTGATGATATAAAGATAAAAACTTGGTTTTAGATGCATTAAAAGTAACCAGCGACCTGTTTTTCCATTGTACGACGTGCTCAAGATCAGGGGAGAGAGAATTATCGAGAAGGTGGTCGTTTAAGGTGTTTGATGTGTTGACATAGATGGTAGTATCGTCAGCATAACTGTCTACGGTTGATATAAGGATATGTTTTTCTGATTTATCATTGATCAGCAAGAGAGTTCGTATCCAGTAATAATACAGTGAGCTACCGATTTCTGGGCACGAATATTGCTCTTATGAATCTATCGGAGCGAAATAATTTCATTATTGAGGAAATGGTTTGCAGATATACCGTAAGTGGATTTATTGTGAAGAACTTTTTGTATGTCCAAAACTGTTGCACTAGAAACGAGACCTTCCTCCCGAGATTCGCTATCCTTTTGAGATTTAACCGGAAGCACATCTGCTGTAGATCTGTAACAAGAAAAGGCTGCCCCTTTTTCCTGTAAATAAGAAGAGCATTATATAAGTGGAAAATAATACCAGAAGAAGTCGAGGCTCGAAACTTTTAAGCAAGATTCTGAAATAGATTTTTAATTGGAATGTTAGATTTCGCTATTGTTAAATTCCATATAAACTATTTATTTATATTCCATATAAAATAGATATTGTTTGTGCTGTAAAAAGAATTAATTATTCTTTTATGAAAAAAAGGGCAGCTAAAAGGAATGAACAATACAAATTAAAGTATATTGTCAAAACAGGTTACTTGAGAATTCTTTGTTTGCAGAAGTGTGTTTTGGACAAACATCTGCTTAGCAATGTGACTTGGTCATGTTTTGGAACCACACAAATGACGTCATACCAAAAAGGGAATTCTCAATAATAGGAGCTATGGTTAACAGATTGAAGGGTCGAACATTCGTGCAGTCGAACAGAAGAGACAGAACAGTTGAGTCTGCTAGTCAGAGAGAGAGAGAGAGAGAGAGAGAGAGAGAGAGAGTTGGAGTCAGAGTCCTATGGAAACAAAGGAAAGAACATTAAACTATGTAGATCCCGAATTTGAAATCCTGACGTTATAATCATTAAACCAGCCAAATGAAATAAAGAATATCATAGATTTTTGTAACGGTTGTCTTCGTGTCGTCATTCATCAATTTAAGGTAATGTGTTAATCATCTTAGTATTAACTTTGTATGACCCCCTTCTAAGTAATGTGTCCCATCCTCCATCATAAGTGATCATTTCCCGTCTGTTGTAAAAAGAACTGATCCCCTTCTCCCCTCGCTAATATATGTTATAAGAATCCACAGAACTGTAATGTGTATAAATGTCTCATACCATCATCATTGTTATATATATGTCCGCCGTCCCTCGTCAATATAAATGTCCCCATCATACCTCTTTTAATATAAACTCAGTGTCATCCTTTTAATATGAGTCCCCTATGCAACAGATCTAGCAGAAAGGAAACCATATCATGTCACTAAAAAAGCAATTTTTGCTGAAGTGCTTGACTACCTCTTTATTTAACCCAGATTCCAGAATCTAAATCATGAGGCACAGGAAACTTATTGGTATGTACTGAGAGGAAGATGCCCACTCACCTTAATCCTTAAATACAGGGGAGACGGATGAGATTTTCGAAGTTGTTTGGAAGCAAATATCTTTAATAAAGTGTTTAAACAGCTTTGTAAGTGTGGGAGCAAGTTCTGATTTAAGCCTTTTCAGCACTATAATTGAAATGCCGTCAGGGCCAGTTGCTTTACTGGAATCTAGGTTCTTGATTAGCTTGTCAACATCACGCACATATATGTGTATGTCGCATAACGTGTTTTCTGGTACAAGAAGAAATACCGGAGGTTTATGGCATTGGTCCCATAGGGTAAAATTAATTGCAAAGTACTTGGAAAGGTTTCTTTTCTGATGCTGACGAAATTACCGCAGGCCCATTAATCATGGTTGAGATAGAACACACTCTTTTGTTCAGAAACCTGTTTCCTATTTTCCAAAACTGGTAAGAACCAAGCTGCTCCTTTGAACTTTACGAACTGACATACAACTCTCTTATTACTCTTTTACAGTAGTTGATTGCAGTCCTGAAAGTGGCTTTATTCTCACTACAGCTATTACGTTAGAAGCAATGGAAAAAGTGATTTCTGTGAGCAAAAGCAGCAACACATTTTGGAGAGAACCACGGCTAGCTGTTAGGTTTTTACTGGGATTTTTGGAGGGAATTACGCGGTCTATACCTACAATTAACCATTTACTCTGGTTTGATAATTTAGATGACACAATGAGCACAGAGGTAGATCTGATATATATGTACGAAATCTATCCCATTCAATCATAAAGTATCGATATACTGTACGATGAAGAGGTACGTTTCAGGATTTATTACATTTCGTTTTTGTGTAAACTGATACAACTGAGTAGTCGGAATGTCCCAGTGGAAACAGAACGAAAGATGAACAGAGCTCAGGGAAAATTCTTATAAAAGAAGAATACAAGGATTTTGAAGAAAGCATGGCCAATTAAAATATCACACCATAAGTCTTCTCAGGAAAATCAGATTATATGATATTACTGGTCAAATACTTAATATAATGAAATCCTTCTTAAATAAGATAAGAATAAAGGTAGTCCTCAGTGTAGTCAATCTGTATTGAAATAGGGGCAAGATTTGAGGGAAACATTCAATCCTGACAAGCCTACGACTCTTTCCTTTAATAATATCAATACACCTACTCAAACACAAATAACTATGCCTGATGATACATCCCTTGAAAGTACTTCGTTTAAATTCCTCAGCTCAATGTTCACCGGAGACATGAGTTAGAATAAAAATATCGAGAGCATTGCCGCCTCTGCTGCAAAGATTTGGGCTCTTTTTACCGTGCTAGAAAGCTACTTACGCCTAATAGTATCTTGTACCTTTATAAGGCAACTATAAGAATATATGAATTGTTGTCAGAGTTCGGCTGGTGTGTCTGCTACTAGTCTTTCACGTCAATTAAGTGTCCAAAGAGAGTCGCCAACTATTAGGTCCTGAACATCTAAGATTCAGAATATGTACCATCAACGAAATGTTGTATCCATCCTACTGTTTTGCACGTATTTTAATGGTAGAAGCTCCGATTAACCACAAGCCCTTTTGCCCCATCGACATAAATACACCCGACAAACCAGACAAGCAGCAAAGTCCTACCCCTAAACAGTAGAGATTCGTAGATGCCGGAAAGCCTTCTACACTTCTTTCCTAAAACCTGTTATACTTTTAAATTCACTTCCGAGTTCTTGTTTCCCCGACTCCACTTACATTCCGAAGTTCAAGCGCAATATAAATAGTTATCTTACAACTAAACTCCCTGAATAGTGTCGTAAGTTCCAGTTAGTAGAACCCTATACCAAAGTTTCACTGTGTGCTTTGTTGGAAAAATGCAATAAAATATTAGATATTTGCCTAGAAACTGCAGTGAATAAAAGACATCCTTTTTAATTGAGTATTTTTAAAATTAAATATTGCTGACGATAGAGAGACGCGCATTCACACATTACAGACATACCCATATCTATCTATCTATCTATCTATCTATCTATCCATCCATCTTTCTATCTATCTATATATATATATATATATGTGTGTGTGTGGGGGGTGTATTGGAAGATGAAAAATTGAATTACTTTTGTATGCATCATGTGAGAAATTTTTATACATATAAATATATTAATGATTTCTATATATAAACATATATTATAAAGTAGTATAAGGCATTTCTGGTATGTTATTTCAGTAATTACGGTAACAACAGTGTAAAAAAGACGAAAATTGATTAAATACGCTATATTGAACATGTACTCCGTTATCTGGAAATTACTCATCAACCTTAATTTTGTGAAAATATGATCCCAATTATTTTCTATGCATATATATATATATATATATATATATATATATATATATATATATATATATATATATATATATATGTATGCATATATATATACGTATATATATATAAATATATATATATATTTATATATATATATATTAACTAGTTTATCCACGCTTGCGATAGTTAAACGTCGTGCTGAGATGAAAAAAAAAATGACGTCCCTCTGTAGCTTATTTCGATAAATTCATCTTAAAAACCAAACTCCTATCCTTACATCATCAACGCTCTGATCCTCATCTGGCATCAATTGTGATGGATGGCTCTCGTCTGGGTGAGGCCCAGTGTTTTGAAAATACTCTAGGTTTGACCTTTACTCCTGATCTGAAATGGAACACGTACATCAAGTCTGTTGCCAAGGTCGCTGGAAAGATGGTGGGATCCTTCTACCGCTCCAGAAGATATCTCACTACTGATGCAATTCTTTATTTATATAAAAGCCAAGTACGTCCAAGGATGGAATACTTTTGCCATATCTGGGCAGGAGCTGCTAAAAATAGCCTATCCTGCCTTGACAGAGTACAAAATAGACTTCGTTGCTGAGTGGTGGATGCCCTTTTCTCTACCCAGCAACCTCTCTCCCACAGAAGAGACGTTGCGAGCCTATTCTTGTTTTATCGTTATTTCCATGGCAGGTGCTCGCCTGAACTCCAATCTCTGGTCCCTCCTCGCCAATCTTTCACGAAAAACACCTGTCTAGCTGAATCCACTGTGAAGAATTTCCCCCTCTCTATATCTATGCCTAAATCAAAACGCGGATTCCATGAACAAGGCTTCTTTCTTAGAACTTCACGCCTGTGGAACTCTGTTCCGTCTGCTGCTTCCCACCGGACTACAACTTGGCTGTCTTCAAGTCCAACGTTAACACATTCCTAATGAACCGCCCCCGTTAAGTAATTATAATTAGTATACCATCATGTTGAATTAAATATAATAAATATATTAAAGAAACACAGATGCACACAGACATTTCTGTGTGAAAAAAATGAAAGATAAAGATTGAAAGGGGAAGAGTTGAAACAGTACGATTTTTTTCAAACAGTTCTTCAGTTATACTTGGTAGTCTGAAAATCTTATCAATTCCTGAAACCCGAGCTAACATCTAATCTCATTTAATTCGTGGGCATTGAATGTCGAACTTTATACGGCGCAACTACTTCAATTAAAAATAGAAGATCAAAGAGTCATACCAACGTCAATACAACAATACCATGTCTGTACGGGCGTTTTTCTTTCATTGGTCAAAGTTCAACACGATATAAGATATTCAATGCGAAATAATAATAAATAGAAATACCACCATTACACCAATGATGATTCGCCTAGTTTAAATGCCGAATAAAAAAAAATGACGAAAATATAACGAACCTTTTAAATTTAACCTAATAAGTTATATCACTTCGTTTTGGCTGTCAGGTGAAAATCAATTTCACTAATTTCGTCGTGGAAAGTTTATTTTTAGCTCGTCATATGTGAACTAAAAACGCGGTCTCTAAATGTGAAGATTTTGAAATAATTTTTGTAGCAAAAGAATGTTGATATTCACGTGTAGAAACAAGTGCGCAGCTATTTATTATTTGTTTCATTATAAACGAAGCTCATTTATAATAATATACGATCTTAGTGCGACTTTTAGCAGATGCTTGCGTAAAGTTGTATTTCCTTTTCATGTTTAAATACTAGTGATTAGACATAAAACAGAAAACAGCACATAGTATAATACTTCGAATACACATATAAAGCCATTCAAGAGAAGACAATGTTTGCAGTAATGTATAAGGAACACACATCGAATGTCCACCTGTTATCGTTTGTGTGTGCAAATAAAACAGAATAAAAATCGCAAGAAGCAAACATATGAATAAATAAATAAATATACTAATTATATATTTTTAAAATAATAATTTGGAACAAAACTGTATATAGTATGCGCCAGAAGAAGTATAGTTAAATGTGAAAAATCGGTGACTGTGTGAGTGGTAGATCATTTTTCGATTCGGATGCCATCCTTATATTCAATCAAACACACAATAATGTGAACGCTTTTTCTATTAAACCCCTTCTGTGTGTAACATATTGTTAACTTAATTATTAGAGGCTTTTAAAATCATAAGACAAATAAAAGTTTTTATAATCTCAGGAATAGAATCTGAAGCAAATCGTAAAACATCATTTTAATTAGATTACAATTGTTTTATAATTAACTCTAAACTATATTGTAAGCGCGTATATCTCTTTTTAATAGTATGCTTACATGCGTAATGATTTTTTTTAATTTTCTTAAATTTCTATAACATTGTGCTAATTCATATTTCTTCTTAGTTGTATTGCAAAATCTAGGTACTGCATAAAAAATCAGTGTCATTGACGCAATCGTAAGCCAATTATCTGTAATGATTTTTACAGATAAATAGAAGCATAAGTATTAGAAATGTCATTAGAAAAAACAATCTAATATATTCAATACGAGCAGTTCATTTAAAGGAATGTGAACTTTTGCTTTAATTAAATTAAAACTAACCCTGATAATTTTAGAGAGAGCAAGTATCGGTGTATCGGTTTTACTTTAAATGTGTCGATCGATCGATGCCTCCGTTCAGTCACGAAAGACAAAGGATACCCTCATAGGGGCAGCTGCGCCGATAATTGTGAGGCAAGGGTTGCGCAAACTCCTACGACACCTCTTCTGAATCGGCATTGTTCGAGTCAAGTGGCAAGGAGAGGTACGGGACGACTGGAAACAATGCTGAGATAAACGGAGAGCACATACACCAACTGGAAGTCCCAAATAGTCACCCATCTGATACTGGTGAGGCTCAGTGTTGCTTAACTTCGGTGATCTGCCGGGTCCCAGTGTGCTAAACGTGATTATGCCGTGATTATGGTTTACATATGTCATCGCTTTCCTACTCTCTCGGCATGTCTATCTCTCTCTCTCTCTCTGTTTATTTCTATTTGTCTGTTTATCATTTAATTATTTACAATTACAACAAAATTTATTGTTTTACAAAGTAGTAAAACTAATTATTAATGTTTTTCCTTTACGCACAGATTTTCAAGGAATAGCATACCTCATCGTAAGGAATATTTGCTACAAAAGATGCGGGTAACCATAATTGTGCTTATTAGCACATACATTAAAAATTATAAGCAAACCGACAGCGTCAATAGGATATCCACAGTAAAAATAACGAATATCAAATAAGAGTTGTAAAGTCTAATAAATAACTGGTATATTCCAGAATCATTTGCAGTTATTTAGCAGTATATTAATTGATGGAAAGTAAATTCCAGGTGCTGTGAATTTGGCAATCCATTATTTTCAGGATGCTAAAATATTGTGTCAAATGCTATTTCATGTATTTTTGTTAATGCCTTTTTCTCTACTTTATTTATAATGAATTAATATATATTTTCTTCTTATATTATATGTTTTCAGGTTTTTATATTATAATATAATGTTGGATGAACCGAGTGAGAGCAGAAATTTTACCTTCTCTAATCGAAGATTTCTATAAAAATACGTACATTTCATGTAATTCTGAAGTACTATTACAGTGTGGGTGAAACTATATTTGATATTTTTATTACCAGGAGCAATTATTCATTGCACCGGCCTATATGTGGTGACAGTTGTTGCTTACTACAGCCATAGAATGTTGTAAGCTGTGGGTATTCTTTATCTGTGACGTTTCTAGTTTGCGCCGTTACCAGGTTACCTTGCCATAATGCGCTGCAGTTGAATCCGCTACGTCACGTAAGCGGGCGTAGCCTTAAGGAAACTTTAAGTCAAATGATCAATTTAACTGTTTATTGAAACTGGTAGCAAAGATAAAAGAAGTTCCCAGCAGTTTGTGACACTGAAGGAAAGCAAGACACGAAATTCTCTTTTGTGCCAAAAAACCGACAATATCTGAGGACAAGTAAATGGCAGTTTGATTTAAACGCACTAAGCGAGTTGTGAAATGAGTTCCCTGTCTAGAAGATAATTTTTAATATAAATCAACTCCCCTTCCCTTAAGACGGGTGCCACGAATCAAGTCACTTAAAAGTACAATACGTACATATATATATATATATATATACATATATATATATATGTGTGTGTGTGTGTGTGTATGTATTGTACTCTTACGTGACTTGATTATATATATATATATATATAGAGAGAGAGAGAGAGGGAGAGGGAGAGAGAGAGTTCATCAACGTTCATCACGTTCTGTTCATCAACCTTTCCTCTTTATTTCGAGATTATTCTGGATGAAATAAAGGCGAAACGTGGATGAACACATAACTCGGTTTGTTCCTTTTTATTTTTCTATTTTGTATGAATACTATTTCCATTATTCTCATCACACACACACATACACACACACACACACACACACACATATATATATATATATATATATATATATATATATATATATATATATATATATACGGGGGCAATGGTTTAAAGTGAGAAGCGCTATCTCGCAGAAGCAACGAGGATAAAAGGAAATATATTTATCTCGAACGTAGGTAAAATTAGGAATTCGGTGCAGCTCGAGTGTGCTCGTCTGGGCTCCAATCTTTGGCCCCCTTTCGCAAAACATTAACGAGACACACTCGTCTAGCTGAAAACTATCAAAAATTTCCGCCACGTTGTATCTGTGCCTAAACCTAAACGTAGGTTCCATGACTAAAGCGTCTTTCTTAGAACTGCACACATCTGGAGCTCTCTTCCGTTACCCTGCTTTCCAGCTGGCTACAATATGGTCGTCTTCTAGTCTACCATACACAAGTTCTTGATAAGCCGTTCCTCTTAAGTAATCCACTTTACCTCATTTACACTTCCAACGACTACTATGATATTGCCCCTTTGACCTCTGTACACTTTTAACTCTTATCCTTGGGTGGCTTCACGACCTTGATAAGTGGTGATTCCTTTCTAAAACAAAAGCACACATCTCTCCACGATTATAGCCTACAACACGAAGTCTTCCTGTTTTTCGTGTCGTAAATGTTATTATTATGTTTTTCAAGCCTTGGGTACTTTCCGTTATTAGAAGAAAAGAAGAAACAGCAAGAAAAAAGTAAAAAAAAGAATGAATTCAGAAAGAGAGAAAGAGAGCATCATAGACAGCATCAGAACATCGTTTCGGAATTAATATTCTTTATATGGATTCAATCTTAATGGAAATATTGGTGCCGAGTATATTTTTATTCTCTATTTCTGACATGATGTTTTCCTCTTCACTATCTTTTGTCATTTTCTGATGCTGTTGTTTAACGGTAGCCGGCTCGAACTATAATAAATTTAAAATGGGCAATTTGAACTGTGTTTCGTTTTCTTGCTATTCTAACTACATGCGATACCCTCCTGACTTAGCAAATTATTAGATCGTCAATTGCTAATGCCCTGAGAAATCGTTGACCTCGTGCGGCCATTTAATTGAGATTTGTCAGAAACTTTTTTATGTTTGCCTTCCTTTATTTAAGTCCCTTTGAGTTGCTGATTTGATATAAAATACAAACAAACCAAAAAATAAAAAAAAAAAATAATTTTCAGGGTTGTATCCTTATTTTCATTTCTACTTCTGTTGAATATGTTTACTATTGTGTAACATTGATGCTTACTTACTCACGTGCCAAAATAACTTCCCCATCTCACTTCCTTTTATAAGTACAGATAGAAAAGTATAATTCGTGATTCCGGAGGGGTTAAAAGTATATTAGCTCATACCTAGTATTAGTACAATTTTTCGAAGGTTTTTCCCCAAGGGGTTTTGAACTCTGTGGATAAAGCTTGGTGGCGCATTTTCGATTCTTGATTCGTCTATCCTCATCCATGCCGAAATAAGGTGGATCTACATACTAACCTTCGTCAAAAGACTAAGATATTTGGAGCGTTAGAGACAGGATCGAAAATGTAATACGGGCGCGATTTAGAAAAATATCTTTGCAGCAGCCTCTGCGACTTCTTTCATATATTTGTTTCTATAAGGAATATTAATAAAGAACACACAAGTAAAATAAAGTTATCTATAGAAACCGATGGCTTGAAAAGTTTTTTTAGAGGTTTGGAGAGTAAAATGTATTATCTTAAGGTTAAATGTTTCCAGCATTTTATGTTTCTGTGCAACTAGAAAGTATAGGTCATTTTATAAGTTTAAAAAAGTTATTTTGAAAAAGTGTAATTCGTGTCTTCACAAAATCTATTATATAGAGTGGTATCATCAACACATATATCTTACTGACAGGATATACTCGGAAAGGATCTTGTGAATATCAGGATCAGGAAGTTCCAAGAATCTATGATTGGGCACCCCTGCATTAATCTCATTTGTTTAAATGTATAGTTATTAAACATTATCTTATTATTTTTTTCTTTGCTAAAAATTTAACTTATATTGAATGTTCGTCTAGAAATAAGGGACGATTACATTTTCTGGTGAAGACCTGCACGCAAGCCAATGTTTTTTTAATATGTCAAGGTTTCAGCTTCTCACGTACTAACTAGTGCGTGGTTTATGTATCTAGATGAAGATTATAGTAATGGCAATATAACGGGTTTGCGTTAATCAATAAAATCGGCAAGAAAAAAACTTAGCTTTCACAAGAGAGAGGACTATCGCTTTGCTTTTCAATAACGCAATAATTTTAGCAAGGAGAAGATGAAATTAATGCGTCGCTAATTGATCAGGGCAGTTTTGATTTATATTCCTTAGTATCACCTAAGCGATTTTCTATTATCGTCAGAGCAATATGAACAACACTATATTATTAGAGTTAAAGATAACATGAGCTCACTCAGCAGAACATGTATTTATTAGTATGCCAGAGATAGTGTCACATCCACCACGTCTTTGCGATATCTCGCTTTTTTAAGTAATATAACGGATATTGGAAAAAGTGATTGTTGGATGATTAAGTAGAGAAACTACGCGGCGAAGATGAGGTGGGCCGCCCCGAATGCCAGAACAATAGGGGTTACACAATGCCACCCCCAACAAACTTTTTCAACCAGGCGAAGTTGTTCGGGGGAATGTGAGTGGCGTTTAAGCGGACCGCTCAAGCAGATATTTTTTCTTGCTAAAATATTGATTAAATTGTGCTTCTGTCCTCAAACATTAGGTTTCTAAGAGAATATTTTCGGTGTGTACATCTTGTTAGATGATATTCGCTGATGATCATTCCAGTTTTCCCGTTTGCTGAAAGGTTAAATAATGGTCATTTGATGAAGAATAATTGTTGATTAGCGATTGTTGACTAGAATATGATCAATTTTCAAGAATTCATGAGTTTTTAAGTTTTTCGGCTCAATGACTTTTCTGATCAGTTCGACAAATCTCTCTTAGTTACGGCGTTTTCTCTCTCTTAAATATTTATAATTGATGTGCTTATTTGCCTATTTTTCGTGAATTAGGTCGACATTATTGATGGAATTTTTTTCCTTGCATAACGAGCTATACAAGTTGAAGTCAAATGTTGGGGAGGAATAGTGTTTATAATTTATTTTCAATGTAGGCATATATGCGTCATGCTTGCTTTTCTCCATTCAAAGCAATTTCAATAAAACGGGAAAATATGTTACTCAATAAAGCGTCTCTGGCATCGTATCCGATAGATTCTCAAGCAGCATTCAAAATGTGTATCGTCGTTTCGATTAACACATCTTCATTTTGGGGACTGGACAAGAGTGATATCTCGCAGTATTACAAGATCCGTGTTCCAGAGTAAGCTATGAGAATTTTCCCCCAAACCTTGAGTATTAAAGAGAAGAATTTACGAGAAGGCGGGGTTTCATGCTTCTCATGATATAAAAGGCAATTCAACTATAACTGGCATTGATGGTCAAGAATCCAAGCTAGTTACTGTTGTTGACATGAAAATCAACAAATACGTGCATTTAACCGTTAGTATCTATAATATGTAAATTACTGAAGTATGTAGTAGATTGCATTGTAAGTAATTCGTATAGTGTACACTGATACCCATTGGTACGTATGGTGTGTCCATTTCTCACGGAGGCATAGAGGAAAATGGAAATGTTTGCAAGCAGTCATTCTTTCCATATATATATATATATACATATATATATAGGCATGTATGTATGCATATATATATATATATATATATATATATATATATATATATACATATATATATATATATTGTACTTTGAAGTGACTGCATTTAATTAAGCGGTTTACAAACTAGTTTATATTGTTGCTTATTTAGTGGTCCAATTTAATTATCCTTCTTGGCATTTCTACAAGTAAATCACGTGTGGTAAAGAGGAGACCTTACTAAGAATATAGCTTACGTTGTATTATAGCCATATTCTGTTTAAACCCAGTATGCCTTGGATTACCTTTTCTTAAAATAAAATCGAAGAATTTTCATTTCATAGTTATGAGATGATTAGTATTTGCAAGTAGAAGAGCTGTCAAAATGAAATGATTTTACACCAACTTTTAGTATTTAACTCAGTTTTTATTTGAAACGTAATTATTCTAAAGCCTACGTTGAGAATTGTCATTCTAATTCTGATTAAATTAAACAGTTGTTCAACTGGGGAAAAAGTGAAATCTTAATGTAGGTGGTGATCAATGACGGACGTCGCAAAACCACGTTATTGTAGCAACGTTCTTGGAAATATTCTGAATAAAATGTTTGTCAATTTTCATGATTTTATTATAATTTATGTTACTTTTTGTACAACTTACTTCATAAGAACTGCTCTATATAATCTCTCACAAAATAACTTTCAGGGGAATGAACTCTCAAATATATGATGAAATTTATCTTGATTAAAAAAGGAATGAACACTAAACCTCTGTTAAACGGATTTGTAAAACAACGAAAACCCCATACAATGACAACCGTTTATTTAAATGACACCGAAAAGAACTAAGTATTTCTTTCATATATTTGACATCGCAATATATATTTTATTGAATGCAAAGTTTGCTTTTGGTTCGTTTGTCACTACTTTTATCAGAAACACAGAAGTATATTTGCTATTACTGTACAAGTTATAAATTACCTTCCAAATAATTTCTAACAACTTAGCATGAGAAACGGGTCGAGATACAATCTCTAATCATAGTAAACGGCGCGGATAATGTTAATATGACAGGCGGTTTTACATTTTATTTTTACTAATTTTGCCTTCTATCTAAATTGGGTAAATATTTAACTTGTATATACAAAAATTTTATGATTAAGCTCTTTTTCTTAAAATGTTAATATAGGCCTTACTGCTCAAATAAAGCGTTTGTCTGCCCAGGATCCATTCATAAACCTCTGAGCGTTGTATTTTTAAATTTAGTTTAAAAAAAAAAAAACTATGTTACTAAATGTTGCCGACTTGTGTCTAATGTTAGCAGAAGGGAGAGAAAATTCTATATAAATAATCCAGAAATGATACACACTATAATGCAACAAATACCCACTTCAATGCATACCTAAGTAATTATGGTTAGCAAAAATGTTCGTTCATATTTCACGTATTTATATTTTATACATATATTTCAAACTATTTTGATAAAGAGGAAATTATTTTTTAATGTTCCGTAAAATATACTTTTATAAGTCATATCAATTTAGTTGCTTATTTAAACACATTTTTTTACATTTATTTTCCAGGCTCTACATAAGACTAATGCAATGTAGAAAAAATATTTGTGAATGCGTTTACTGTAATCTTGTAAATCTTTATATACGCATAATAATTGAGGGGGGCTCATAGGTATTTCCTTATATATGTCTATCCCGACGAATATCCTCATTAGTAAGAACAAAGTACCGTAGCTGCTATATTGCAGTTTGTTTAATGGGATATGAACTATATATATATATATATATATATATATATATATATATATATATATATATATATATATATATATATATATATATTATAGTTCATATACATATATATATATTCTCGTGGGCCCTCTCAATGTCATATTTCTTGGTACTTTAAAACATTACATTTGTCATTGGTATTAAAAACAACATTGCTTGCCCTCTCCCTTCTTTTCACGTAATGTCCTTATCCCAACAATTCTGCTTGAATTTCCAGAAAACTTCAAAAGTTGAGCAAAAATCAGAAAAACAAACAGTTTTAAAAGGATAAACCCGTAATTCTTTATTTCTTCCTCAGATGTTTATATGTACACTTTCCAGAAGTATTTATCAAATTACAGAAAAAAAACTGTGCGAAACTGGTATTGCCGATTTGAAGACTTTTCGATTAACTCTCCGAATTCGACTTAACCTCTTAACTTGCCCATCACATTATCATGGATGTGACATATACGCGAACAGAAGTGGCGGCTTTCCTCCTCACAGAGAAATCTTCAGGGAAGATTTTCAGTTATGCTATATGTGCTTACGAGCAGCATTTACTCAGTGTATCGCTTAAATATTCTCCTAAAAACAATAGGGTCACTATTTTTCAGATTATTGTCAATAAATGTCCTCCCATTCCTCTGTCAAAAGTCAGTGGATATTACAATGCTCACACTGTTGAATGACTGCTCCATTCAAACAAGACAAATTATGGAAGATTTTTCACTTGCATATGATCTAGCCCAGTTTTCTAACGAACCCATCCACGTTTCCGATGCTGACTGACAATTTACAAGCCTTTTTGATAATTCTCTGACAACTTAGCCCACACTTAGCCCATCATTTATTTTCTTTCCTCTTTGATTCTTCGACTGCTCGGTTGTCTCTGATAGGAGTTAAACAAACTGTAACAGAACAACATGCACGCATCTTTATCGTACTGTGAATCGCTACTAAAATAACGACGAGGGCAGTTTATTTACGCTCATGTTAGAATTTACTCCAAGCTCCATGTTGAAACCAAAAAAGCCAATTATGGTACACCCCTAAGTAGGTCGGTGCCATAGCGAAAAGAAGTTACTATTTTATCTGCTTTTAAAAAAGTTACTGTTCACAAACCAAAACCCCAATAAGTAATGTCAGTAACAATTGCAAGAGAGAGGAAGAGAGAGAAAGAGAGAGAGAGTGAGCGAGAGAGAGAGAGAGGGGGGGAGAGATTTGACTAGATAAGTCTAAAGTATCAGAGTCGAATTTGGGTTCTGACGAATTTGGCAAATAAATTAGAGCATACGGAATAGCTGGGTGCCTTTATCCCAGCCATTATCAACGGCCCTGGGGTGATTACGTAAGCATCTGACGAAGCAAATTTTATTTTAAGAACATCAGATTTAACTCCACCAGGAAAAATTATGGCTGCCTGTCCTCTTAATTTCCTCGCAGGACAGAAAATACTGTAAATCTGCGAGATTTTGCCAGATTTATAAAGAACCTGTATATCAGAAAATGGCCAGTCCTGAACACATTCAATCATAATGTTAACAAGGCCGCCACCTTACTTAGCCCGATACAATAAAGTTGTTTAAATTCTCCTAGGAAAATGTTCTCCTTACTTTGTGTAAAACCACGCCAATATGCCCAGTATGCAAATAGAAAGAATCAGTTTTCTATATTTAAGTATAGATCCATCAGTCAGCTGTTTTTCAAGAGCATATGCAGGCTATGATAAATATAGAATTGCTAACAACTTCAGCAAAAATATCCTATTCAGTTAAAAGCAATATGGCTTCTGTTCTGCGAGATAACTTGCTTATGTGCTGAGGTAATATCAGACAGAATCAGTGAATCTATTGAAAATGGCATAGTATTTACAGCAATAACTATTTACATATATAATAATATGATAGAGTTTGGCTGTGGTTTACTTAACATTTCTAGCTACGGAATTGCTGAAAATGTCCTCTAAACTATCAAATAATTTCTTTTCGGAAGGTTTATTAAACAAATCGTTAAGAATCACAGATTTGAAACTTACAGTACTAAATATGGCGATTCAGTTATCTATGGTCACACTTCCAAGATCGTCAATGCCCAGGAATATTTTGATCTCCTCACCCTTGTAATAGAGTGGGTGATAAAATGGAAGTGAAATGCTTGGAAACTAAATGCACCCAGAAAGAAATGTTGATCTTTTCATTACGAACGTCCATATCCATTTTATGACAAATTGAAATGACGGCGTTTTCTTAAGGATGTATCCTTTTTGGAGAAATTTTGGGAATAACCGTCACGCCTCACCTGAAATGAATGACTTACCTGTAACCAAAATTACTCAGAAAATGGTTAGATAATTGTATCACTACATTAATAAGAGTAAAATATGTCCCAAGATCGATTACCGTTACGAATTCAAAGAGGTATTCTAACCAATATTCTTCAAAGCTATACTCCCCTGTAAAATACTTCTTCTAGAATCATCAGCTGTGAACCATTTTCCTCTACCCCTGTGCCCGAAACTAAACAAAAATCAAACATCACAGTTTATTTGCTTAAACTGACAGTCTTTACCACTATATTGATGCAACTCTGCTGAATCTAACATCGTCATTTTCAAGGCGAAACTAAATAAGTTCCCACAGAGCCGTCTTCTAGAAAAATTATGCTTAATTAAGTCTCAGTCATAATGGATCATCATGGGTTGTCTTATGCTTTACCTTACACTTATTTTCTCTCATCCTTAAGTGGCCTACATGCCTTGTTAGGTAGTGACATTCGAGCTAATATATATATGCACGCATATATATATATATATATATATATATATACATAAATACACAAATATATATGCATATATATATGAATATATATATATATGTATATATATGTATATATACATATATATACACATATATACATGTATATATATACATATACAAATATATACATATATACATATATACATATGCATATATATACATGCATATATATATTTACGTACATATATATACATATATATATATATACATATATATATACATATATATATGCATATATATACATATATATGTATATGTATGTATGTAAATATATATATGTATGTATATATATGTAAATGTATATATATATGTATATGTATATATGTATATGTATATATATATATATATGTATACATATATGTATATATGTATATATATGTATATAATATATATATATATATATATATATATATATATATATATATATATATATATATATATCGCTAACAAAAACAAATAAAAACATCTACGTAAAAGTGATACATTTAGTAGTCCGGCGGGGTTAGCACCGTGGTAGATGTTTAGGCTTCTTATCACGAGGCGCCGATTTCGAATCTCGCTAGATTCACTCCTTCTGATGAGTCGTGGCCGACGAAACACGTGTCAGTGAATACTTATATTTTAGAAATAATATATATTCCGCTCCCCATTAAATGGGGAAATTATTCCCAACAAGCATTTAGGTAAAAATGCACTTTCGTATAAATACTTGAATTCATTCAAGAAAGTATCGCTAACAAAAACAAATAAAAACAGCTACGTAAAAGTGATACATTTAGTAGTCCGGCGAGGTTAGCACCGTGGTAGATGTTTAGTCTTCTTATCACGAGGTGCTGATTTCTAATCTCGCTGGATTCAGCCACTCTAATGAGTCATGGACGACGAAACACGTGTCAGTGGATAATTTTATTTAATATATATATATATACATATATATATATACATAAATACACAAATATATTTGTATATATATATGAATATGTATATATACATATATATATATATTTACATATATATGCATATATATATGTATATATATATATATATATATATATATATATATATTATGTAATGTGATTTATAATTTAAGAAAATTTTAAAATTTAAAAATCAAAATTTAATTAAATTAAAAATCAGTTTCATAAGAAGGAACAACAACAAAGTCAATTATCTGTACGATCGTTTCGGAAATACGTGCTTTTTATTTGTGGTATACATGAAGTCACGTAGAACAATTATACATAGTTTTTTTGGTAAGCACGGTCTCCTCATCAGAAAATTTAGGAGGATTTCTATTTAATTGAAAAGACACCAAAAATAAACCTAGCATTAAAAGTAAGGCAGATCAATCTGAAAAATTGAAGTAAAAGGTTTGGATTTAAAATTTATAAGAAAATTAGTATAGGTTAGAGATAGAAATGAGTAGAAAAAATATATATTTTTTTTGAATTTACATAATAAATTTGATTTAAAAATATATAGATATAGTTACCTTTTAGTTTTTCTTTTTTGGAAATCAGGAACTGTATTTAAAGTAGTCATTTAGATGTTTGCTGTAGCTTTTTATTTTATTGAATGATGAATTTTAAAAGGGCGACGCTCGTGCAGTAAATTGTTTCCGTTAGCGTATTTTGATTTAAATACGCTACAGTTAATATCTATAGAGAGAGAATATTTATTTTGCAAGTTTTTAAGGGGAGATAATTGTCATGTGTTATTGGCTTTATTTATTATTTGATTTACGAGTCTAAGGGCGGTAATTGGTCTAACTTAATTTATTAAAATATATATATATATATATATATATATATATATATATATATATATATATATATATATATATATATATATAGCTAACAAAAACAAATAAACACATCTACGTAAAAGTGATACATTTAGTAGTCCGGCGGGGTTAGCGCCGTGGTAGATGTTTAGGCTTCTTATCACGAGGCGCCGATTTCGAATCTCGCTAGATTCAGTCCCTCTGATGAGCCGTGGACGACGAAACACGTGTCAGTAGATAATTTTATTTAATATATATATATATATATATATATATATATATATATATATATATATATATATACTAGCGGGGATTACCGGGTATTCCCGGGTTTGAGGAGAATGGGTAAGGGGGATCAAAATAACAGTTCAGCTCGGGTGGAGAGAGGTATAAAAAAGTGATAGAAGAATGGGGATCAAAAGATAGTAGGCAGCCCATGGGTAGAGTGTTGTAAAATTTAAATTTATTGTTTTTTTAATATAAAAACATGCATTGCCCGTACTGTAATTGCTTGAGGTATTACACTCTGTGAACTTTTTATTAAAGAAAATATTCACTATATGATAAACACTTAGTTTAAAGCAAACTTAGTTTTAAAAACGTTTTATTTGAGATTATATTATTTTAAATGACTTGCTGAGTTTACGATCTTGTTTTATTTTTATAATCTAGTATTAAGTTTAATTTAAGTACCATAATATTCCCGTTTTATATTGCAAAAATAATAGATATTTTTTAAATATACTGACACACGTAAGTTTTCTTATGTTATAAATAACTTTCCTTCCAGTTTACGAAAAATAAAACATTACATTAAGACCTTTACGTGGAGAGTTTGGACTTGAAAAATAAATACACCCCCCACGAATAATAAACATGTAACTGTTCAGGTCTTATAAAACCTATGCAGATTATGAAAACAACGTGTGAGATTTGAATCTAAAGACCATGTCATGCAAAAAAAAAAAAAAAAAAAAACAGACACACACAAAAAAAACACACTATCCACAGTATATATACACAGTAGAATTTTCAGGGCCCGTTGTTCTATCATTGTTGCTAAGCGACGACATGAAAAAGTGACTTTACCGATGATAGAGAAATGAAAATAACGGTTTCGTCTATCGATTATCGGTAATTATCGGAAGTATTCGGAGACAAAACTTAACAAAGGTCACTCCTAGACTTATACACTTCAGGTCTGTAAATTTCCAGGAAATCTGTTCAGCCGTTTTGAGGTCTACAAGGAAAGAACTTACACACCGACACAATTGCATTTATTAATTGTAAAGATAACGTAGGTACCCAGCGTTGCTGTAGTTTGGAATCCAACCAAGCTCGGCTCGAGTAAGGAGTTGGTGTTAAATAATTGTGATAGTAGGGGAGGGGGGATTAAAATAACTGGGAAGTCCGGAGTGAGGTGTTAAATTTAAGAACTTTTTTTTTTAAATATAAAAAACATGTTGTGTTTGTAGTGTATTTTCCAGGGGAATTAACGTCTGTGAATTTTTCATTAAAGAAAACAATCATTTTATACCACTTACTTTAAAGGAAACTTAGTTGAGAATTTTATTTGAAGTTTTATTATTTTCAGTGGATTGAGTAAAATTAAAATGTATTCTTTTATTTCGACGAAAAAATCAATTTTGCTTATTTTACGGTTGTGTGTTTTCTACAGTCATCTATGAAGTTTTATTAAAGTACTGTAATATTACAGTTTTATATTTCAAAATTAATAGATATTTTTTAAATATGCCCACACGTAATTTTTTCTATGCTATATATAAACTTCTTAAGGCAAACCCATTAAGAAATTTACGTGTTGAGTTTGAACATACAGACCACGTCATGCAAACAATAAAAATTAAAAAGAAAACAAAAATAATAAAAAAAACATGTGAATTTTAAATTCTTATAAACTTAGGATTTAATGAAAAAAATAAGCAATTTACGTGCGGAGTTGGAACCATCACACAACGCCATGCAAATAAAAAAAAAAACAAAAAAAAACACGTTGTCAACTTACCCATACTAGGATTTTAACGACCTTTTGTTCTGTCATTGTTTCTAAGTGACGACATCGGGAAAACTGGTTATACTTAATAGATGAATTAGAATGACGGTTTTGATTATCGATTATCAGTAATTATCGGAGGCATTATCAGACAAACGTTAAGTAAAACCATTCCAAGACGTATCCAGTTATTTTCCGTAAACGTTAAAGAAAATCTGTTCATAGTTTCAGAATCTATAAGGAACGATCTCACACATACAAAGTTACATTTATATAATTGTAGAGATAGATATTATATATTGGGTGGAATACATTTCCCGGCGGACTAATTCGCTAAAAAAACTGTAAAACATAATAATGATACTATCTTTCATCGAATCTCGTCTGTGTTTGTTTACAATATAACGTCGGTTGATATTTGGGATCAACGATAGATGTTCTAGAAAAGTCACATCTGGTTTATGTTTAGTTTTAAAACATGCAAATGAAGGAATTATTTGCGGCGATTTGATCTTCTTTTTCTTGTAAATCGAACGCATTAATAAGAGATAAGTGATTAGGTACCTCCGGGCTTATTCGCTCTGTAGTCGAATGCTTTACAACTGAGCTACATCTCCGGATGTCAATAATTCTTTTTCTTGATAGAAAACAATTGCTAAGACTGCATTATCTCCTATTTTCGTATCCCCATTTAAAAAAGAACACGTGCTATGGAGGGGTTTCCATCCTCTTTTCATTTACAAAAGCCAAAAAATGTCTCCTTAGGTTATGACTGTCAGAATCAAAAGGCGTAGAGTTTTGTCAACTTTGCATTTTTGTCACCTTCATTTTATTAATCTCCTCGCGCACGACAAAATCACGAGCTATTGCGGTGTGGTGGGATAATACGACGCTCAGTTGTACTAGCAAAGAGTACTTAATATTATAATACGATATATATTTCTGATTATTTTTGTGTTGAAATATTTCATTTTGTATGTAATAAATACTCTAATAAGCATATTATAATGTGTAATAGAATACGATTTATATGGCGAAGAAATATTTATATATATATATATATATATATATATATATATATATATATATGGTCAAATAATGTTTTATGTGAGACGTTGTATTAGCGATGACGTGAACTACAGGCAAGGACCGAACATAGCAAAAGTGTTACAGAACTAAAACGCAAGAAAAACGACAACATTATATGGAATTAACAAAACAATATAAATGTAATACCCCCTCGAGTCCAACCACGACCAATACACACACACACACACACACACACACACACACACGCACACACACACACACACACACACATATATATATATATATATAATATACTCGAGGGGTATAATTTAACTCGTGTTTGTATTAGCATTTACATATTTTTACACCGCTTACAGTTATATCATAACATATCATATAAACATATATGCTATTATGTGTTTTAACATAAAGATAATCATCTCAAATAAAACAAAAAATTGAGCAAATGCTTGCAATTACAGCAACCTTTTATAATTCCTAAGTTTTGCATACCAAAATGTGTAAAAAGCCGTGCAATGAAAAACACAATTATATTCTGCAAGTAACTCAATAGAAAAAACATTACAACTGTAAAAAGAATATATATATATATATATATATATATATATATATATATATATATATATATATATATATATATACATACATATATATATATATATATATATATATATATATTTTAAATAGGTTTCTGTTTTTGAATTTTTTCTCTGCAAATTTCTTCTTCTATTTTCATTTTCCTTTTTAAACATTTCTGCTGTAGTGCTGTTGCAGCTATTGTTTTTCTTCCTCTCTTTTATTATTCTACACTCTGCTATTATTATTATTATTATTATTATTATTATTATTATTATTATTATTATTATTATTATTATTTAGGTGTGTTTTTTATTTCAAATGGTCGATTAGAAAATGTTGACATACGGGTAATTGTGTTATACGGCACGTGACTTTTAAGTTGATTTGCGTTCATCTTTCTTCCGTCTTCGGCGATATGAGAGTAGTCATTGATAAAAATGACGAGAAATTGATCTTGACGGATGTGGATAGAGCTCAGTCAACCGAAATCGCGATATTGCATCCACAAACTAATCTTTGTTGACTCTGCTTCCTGCATTGAAAAGAGCTGTTTACATTAATAAAGATATCCTCGCAGAAGTAATTTTCTCTTCCAAATCGAATTACAGACAGTTTTCTAAAACCGTTTTTGTTTAGCTTTTATATTAACATAAATGGAGAATATAAAAAAGTTGGTATGAAAAAGGCGTATTTATTGCGCGTTTAGGTAAGGTAAGTTACGCAGGTGAACGCATATAGCATATTGAATATAAATATATATATATATATATATATATATATATATATATATACATATACACATATATATATGTATGTAGATATATATACATATATTTATATATATATATATATAGTAAGTTATAATATATATATATATATAGAGAGAGAGAGAGAGAGAGAGAGTGAGAGAGAAAGAGAGAGAGAAATTAAGCTACACAGAATATTGCGGGTCTCATCCACGCTAGGAGTCATCAATATTGGGGGGTTGTGGTTTTTATATACGCACATTCATGTAGATTATTCCTTCATGAAAGATTTGCTATCCTATACTTTAAAGAACCCCAACATCTATTAATCTGTAGGAGAGAAATGCCGAACAATTGTGTTCACAGGATAAACTTTACTCTAGGATAGCTATACAAAATAACATTAAAATTGACAATAATAATAGAAAATAAAAAAAATAATATAAACGTACATATACATAAATTATCATATATATATATATGTATACAATAATATATATATATATATATATATATATATAAACTAACATAAAGAAACAAAAAAACACATTTAATCTAGGTTGTAAATATGTCAGAACACTAGATATCTACGCTCCCCGCTAAAATAGCACACAGAAAGGAGTGAAACGGACGACCACTGGGCTTTTGTCCTGTAAATGCCTGCTTATTGTCAGATAAGGAATGGTGCGGTCGAAACTAGAAAGCTGATTGGCTAACCAAAAATTCAATAGAATATGCGTATGTAAAAACGCGAGACTACCACAACTCGCATGAGCCTGATGACTCCTAGCGTGGATGAAACGCTGAATATTCTGTGTAGCGCTATTACCATATATATTTTATAACTTACTACCTAGCTCTACCTATGTATTGAGCATTGTTGAATTTAACATTTTAAGTTTACACATTATTTCATACTTTCGTATATTGAGTATGTGATTAAATAAAGTAGTCATATATATATATATATGATTAAATAAAGTAGTCATATATAGATATATATATTTCTTTGAATTTGTCTGTACATAAGCAGTAATGTGTTGCTACATAGTCATTAGCATATTTCGGTTTTCTAGTATTTAGTAACCAGAGACCTCGTTAGGCAACAACGCTTATATTCAAAAGCGGAATTCTTAGTGAAAAACGAAAATCAACATTCAGCAAAAGAAGGTATTTAGCAAAAAGGAGGCCGGGCGGTGAAGTTTAGCTGTGTTGGGATTTTTTTTATTTTCACATGTTTTTATTTACTTATTTATTTATTTATTACTTTACTTTAATGATAGGTTAAGGGGATGGAGTGAGTTTGGGGTTGAGGAGTTACATTTTGGGAACACACGAGATATAGATGTTATCTTCAACAAGTGTTTGTCCCGTGTGTCTGCTGCTTGCTGTAGATCTTAAACCTATATTGGCGAGTTTATTATAATTGTTTTTTCATAATGTCTCTTTACTTTTTGTATTCTATGGTCTTTCTGTGAAAAGATTAAAGACTAACCCGGACCTATCAACCCATACATTTGTATTCGACTGAATACTTGTTTGATATGGTTTGCGGGTTCTTCCATGTTTGCTCGCTTATAATAATGTAATCTAAACAAGCGATTCCGGTTTCAAGATCGCCCAGCATGATATCCATGACCTGCTGGAATATAGCAAGTACTACCTCCACCCCGAGCTTTTCGTATCTGAGCCTTTCGTATCCGTGTAAACCCTGATACAGAGGAGGTTAGAGCTTTTGGCGTTTACAGGAATTTGTAAATAAGCATCGCTCAAATCGATCTATAAAAAAAACCTGCCGCAATTTAATTTTGTGAACAATTCCTTCGGGTTGGATAATTGGTAGTGGAAGTTTTCTAACGACCGGTCGAATCCGATCGACTTCTCGACTGGATGGTGCAAACGGAGATTTCTCCCAAACAATTTTATGTAGACTGCCGGCGCAGCCCACTCACTGTATTCAAGTTTAGACAGTATACCTGTGTTTTCTAATCTGTCCGCTTCCTTATTTATGTTGATCAAGGATGCGAAAGGGAAGTTGCGTTTTTTTAAAACCCGGTTGTATGCTTGGTTTCAGCTTAATCTCCAAAGACTAGAAGTGAGTACATCTAGGGGATTCTTCCTTAAATCTAGTTATAAGCTTCTTAGTTTCTGTTAGAAGCTTTTATTTTTTTGCAAAATGTGGACATAAGTAAGTCACGGAGGTTATACTCATCCATCAAGCCATATCCGAAAAAGTTTTATCTATTTTTTAATTCATATATTTCGAGTTTTTTAGTTTTTCCTAGCAATGTGCCGTTGATGATTAATTCACCCTCCAAATTAATGTTGTGCCGTTGACGGGTTTTGCTCTTTGATGGGTTGTTAGCATAGTAGGTGTTTGTAATTAATTCTATGTTTTAAAGTTTATTATTGCTAGATCCAATCCAATTTTTTACTGAAATTTAATATTCATGCTTTTAATTTTGACTGTTACGTTTAAACGTAGGTTTTTGTACTAAGGCGTCTCGGGTTATGATTTTATGAAGTCGGCTATTGTTCTGATTTGACATGAGGTGAGAGTTTTATGTCCTATTTTATAACATATAAATCATTTTCCTGTTCAGACATTTCCTTGCCAAGTTCTCACACCACATCCAAAACAAGGCTCATTACATTGCGTTTTTCAGACTTTGGGGGTAACATTTTTGTGTACCGTCTTACATTTTTGGTCGTCGGGTTTTTCTTATATATATATATATATATATATATATATATATATATATATATATATATATGTGTGTGTGTGTGTGTGTGTGTGTGCGTGTGTGTGTGTATGTGTGTGCGATGCTCGCTTGGATATTACTCGAATCTATTTTTATTACTTCCATTTGTTGAGAACCCTGAGTCAAATTTTTCTGTGTACAGTTCGTGCTGTTTTCCAACTTCGTAAGGACTCTGCGCCTGGTTTTCCAATCTTGTCCAGAGGTTAAACCTTGCGCAAAAACAAGGCAGTAAAATTTGTCTGCTCTTAATTCAAATGTTTATTTACAACCGTTGCTTACGTGACAATGTTCTCATTATCGTATTTGGTCAAGTTTCAGCATTTCCACCTTTTATGGAAAAGAAGAGTTCTCAAAGGAGAATAATGCTCTTGCCAGATTTACCGTCTCGTTGAGCGATAACTCCGCGGTTCTGCGTGGCAGGATCAAGCCCGCTAATTTTTCGTGTCTAGTTGTTTCAAGTTTACGTAGTAACAGTCAGGTCTTCTACTGGCAGGACCAATAACCACGGTCTATATTGAAAAAAGGTTTCATATCTGCTGAAATAAGCTGCGAATGATTGTACATCACCATGGTACTTGAAATTATCTTGGAGAAAAGCTAATCATTTCCCGTGACCGTTACTTTTTTTAATTTTCAATATTTGTCCGAGTAGTTGTTCTAACCATTATCGGAACTCGGACAATTGTTTTTGATACTCCGTTGTTTTCTTTGATATTCCATTACTAGCTTGGCCCCTTGTTTTTTGTAATTCGACTTGTTGATAGTGTGTTATCATTCCCGTTCTTCTCCCCATTGCTCAAATAAGTCTTTTTGCATATTTTCTGTTCAATTTGCTGTTTTGTAACTAAACCAGATCTGACTTAAACTCCTCAATCTTGTCTTGTTTGTTATTTACTGAGAAAATAGCACCGATAAGGTTTTTTATCTGGTCCTGTACAAAACATAATTTTGTAGTTCGTCCTTTTTATTTCCTTTTTTTTGCAATAATGATTATTTCCACATTATTATTTGACACAATTGCAAATAATACGTTTTTAAATAAAATGTTCGATCCACTTAACAATTTTAACACGTTTAAGTTTTCTTTCTTTTGATAAAAAAGATCTATTTAAAAATAATATTAATATCATGTTTACCTTTAATTATGCAGTTAAAACTTTAAAAATATAAATTCTTTAGAGGTGCTAAGATTGTTTTAATTGTTCTTTAAGCGTGAAAAAGTCCAACAAATAGAACTGTTAACAGTCAAATTAAAAAAAAAATAGAGTAAAGATTTTTCTCACATTTAGTCATGCAGAGGAAACAACGACGACGAGTCTGAGCGTGAAGACGAGTAATGCGATATTAGCAAGAATGGTGCCCTTGTAATTGTTGTAAATGCCTCTGTCACTTTGCATGAGACAGAGAAGCAGCATGACATTACTTTAATTTTGTTGATGTCATTGAGTATTCTATTTAAGTATGATGGTTTGATACAACCAGACGGCAATTGTGTCTCGACACTGCTTGTAAGATTCTGCAAGAAGGTCCTCTTGTCCCGGCGTTGAGCCATTTTTTTAGTTGCTTATAATACTGATCATTTCCTCGACAGAATAAGTATCTGTCCGATAGTCATAAGCTGCCAAAATGACACCGGAAAACAGAGTTTCTGGCGTTTAATGGTGCTGATTGTTGACTATGTTCACGAAATTGCTTTTCAAACGGTCGAAATAATTTAATTTATAGATGATTTCATCTTTAAGTTAAGGTAAAATATCGTAAGTTGCATTGACCATTTATACTCTGGTTTTATAAATGATTATTGAATCCAATCCTATTCACAAATATTGTATTATTAATAATGATAGCACTGCGATATCAGAGAAAGCATATTGCATATAAGCTAAATACTTCAGAGGTGTGCACTTACATCCTCATGACTGTAAGATATAAGTAACAGTTAATTTAGTAAGCCGATCATACTACTCTATAGATATAAGAAAGATTTCTGCTAGAAATTCGTGCATATGTCGAGGCTGACGGAAACAATTGCAAAGTTTACGAGAATTATTCTCAAGTTCGAGGAGATTGTAAAACCGTGGTCAGTAGTTCTGAAAATAAGACTGAAGCTGAGAACAGTAGAATCAAAATCATATGAGGAAATGGTAATGATATATTTATAAATAAAAGGATATGAGTTTAGAATATTTAATAACATGTGTCTAGATATTTTACATGTGTATTTTCATGCAATGTAGCTTTTACTTTCGGTAAAATAAGTTTATGTCTGGAAATATCGTGAATTCAATTCTCGTATAAAAAAAAGTTAATAATAAGAATCAAAACGAAGATACTTCTAATGACACCCCCTAAATAGTTTTCGCGCTATCTTTTATGAAACAACTGCAACTCTTGCCTTTTCTATTGAAATAGCGAAGTCTCGCACTAATCGAAAATGGCTATAGTTGAAAAGTCTACTGAAGCGTGCAAAACTATTACCACCTACTAAGAACTTCTTGAAAAAAGAACATAAAAAACTCACTAATAACGATCCCCAAACAATAATGTCAATTACCCTAAACAATTACTATTTACAAAATATAGAAATACTCCGACAAATTGAATCACCCCGCGTCTTACTTATAAAGTTACAACTCAAAGTACTTGCATCTAATTTCATAGTAAGTGCGATTGTAAAAATATAGAATATCTTAATTCTTTAGGAGAGAAAGTTAGAAGTGTTCATTATTGAGTCTATCACCTGATTAAAAACATTAAATCAATAGTTTTAAGATGGCAATGTAACTGAAGAGAGAGAGACAGAGAGAGAGGGGGGAAGAGAGAGAGAGAGAGTGGGACTGAGGAAGGAAGAATCGATGTCTCTGTTCAGTCTCAAGAGACAATGGATACCCGATAAGAGTAGCTGCGTTTGTAGTTGCCACGCAACTGTTTTACAATCGCTTAACCACACCTCGCCTGAATCGAAACCATTTAAGTCCAGTAGAACGAAGAAACTTCAGCCTATTTAGAAATAATGCCAAAATAAGCAGAGAGCTCATAAAAGCAACTGGGATCCCAACATTGTCACTCACTTTCATACTGGCAATGCCTAACCTTGCTTAACTTCGGTGATCTGACGGTAACCGGTGTGTCAACATAATCATGCCGTACATATGGCATAATACATACACACACACACGCACACACATATATATATATATATATATATATATATATATATATATATATATATATATAAATGTATATATATAAATATATATATATATATGCCTTGCTCTTTTTCTCTCTTCTCGTGTTTGCGACACCTCGCATATAATAAACTTGTATTTAGTCCGGCTTCTTCGACTGCATATATCCTAACTGTAATCACCGAATATCTACACCAGTCACTGGATAAAGCAGGTAAAACTAGATCAGTAGTTCTAAATAAATCTAAGGCAGTTGACAGGGTTTGACAATATAGTATCTTTAAATCAAATCGTATAGTATTACTGGACATATACTAAACTTAATAAAAATCCTTCTTAGATAAGAGAAAATCGAGGTTGGCCTCGATAGTCGTAAATCAAAACAACTTTATATAAATGCGGGTGTGTCACAGGTGTCACCTTTTTATTCCTGAAATTCATAAATAACTTTTTTTATTCCTGATATTCATAAATGAACTAATAAAAATCCCTCGAAGATGGGGATATTTGCTAATGCCAGAACGCTCTACAACCGACACACGGGTAAAACAAATGAACACAATGCAATAAAAAAGATGATAAACTGTAGGGGAAGATGTCCAGTCTGATGAGGAATGAAGGTGTAACTGGTTGGCAACGTTCCATGCTGCCATTTTCGTTTGCAAAGGATATTCTCAACTACTATTGCAATGACTAATGATACACTGCCTGAAAGGATTCCCCCCACGTTCCTAGGACTAGGATTAACAGATAACATGAATTGGAAGAAACTCATTGAGGCATTTGTCCAGGATGCTGCGAGAATGATGGACTGTCCTTATCGCTCTAGAATATTACTCACACCTGAGAGTATCCAGTGTTTAAAAAAATAACTGTTCGGTAATGCATTAACTACTGTTGACCTCTCACCCCTTGATTAGGTTAAAAAACAAGTCGCCAACATAATTTGCCCTGCACTATAAACTAAAGAGCAAACTTTATTCAATCGCCAAAACGTTGCATCCTTGTGCATGTTTTACAAATATTTTAATGTCAAGTGCTCAGACGAACTACGAGCATTACAAACCCCTCGACGAAAATACTACGGACATACTTGACAAGCAGAAAAATCCCACTCTACATTTAGAAATCTTTAGACACTCTAGCCTTCGGCTAGATTAGCTATTTCCCTCTGACTACTGCACTTTGTAATTCTCCTTCAGATCCCTGCTACCCTGACTGTATTGACAAGCAGAAATGCAGGTGTAATATGAACAGATATCTCGCTGCGCAAATCTCTAACTAGTATCCCTGCAATTCTGTTCTTGAATAGTAATCCCTCACGACTAAGTAGCCCTACGGCTTGTTTCAGGTAAAAATCAATAAAACATATGCAAATATTTCTTTTGTTCTTCCATCAAATATATAAGAAAATGTGTTGTGAGTATATACGTGGCTTTGTGCGTGTTTTTATGTTCTCTTGATAGAACGACTATTTTATTAGTCTTTTTCAATTTTCCCATTCGCATGAATATTTTGCCATTTTTAACTCATACCTTAAGACAGCGGATCCTCATGAAATTATCATATATGCATATAGTTAACATATATTTAAACTGCCCGAGAAAAGGTTGCTGTGTTTTTATAAATAGTTAATGCAAAAATGCTACCGTTTTTTTACGACTAACAAAGGAAATATACGCACATACAAACACGAAAAAACTAATCAAACTGGGAAGAGTTTTCCTATCATTAAAAATTGAAAAAATGTGTGACAAATTATTTCGATATTATAACATCTTTTTACATTTTAATCGTATAAATTAATAATTAATCTACATTCTCATTATACCACTGAACAATAGGGTTTGACTGTTAATATGACCACTCGGTTAGATAACAAAATCCTTCAAAAGAAGCCTTTTGAAAAAACATTCCTTTTACTGACTTGTCTTTACATATTGTGTCGTCGATTCTTTGGTGAGATGATTTGTACGTTTAAAAAAAAACTCACATTTTTAGTCGCATTGCTAGAATAAAACTTCAAAATATTAATGAATTTTGACGTAAGTATGTAAAATGCGGATTATTATTATTATTATTATTATTATTATTATTATTATTATTATTATTATTATTATTATTATTATTATTGTTTTTGTTTTTGTTGTTGTTGTAGTTGTTGTTCTTCTTCTCCTTCTTCTTCTTCTTCTTCTTCTTATTGTTGTTGTTATTTTATAATAGTCCCAACTTTGAATGTTTATAATTAGATAGTTTCTCTTTAAACGTTAGGTCAATTAGATTTATAACTGTAATTTATACTTTCGGCGTTCCAAAACCTTTATGCATAATTGGAAAAAAATATACTCATGAATCTTAACATATTATTGTTTATTTTCGGGAGTGACCTTACTGTTTCAATTTAAATGGGAATACACTTGACTTCTTTATATTATTATTATTATTATTATTATTATTATTATTATTATTATTATTATTATTATTATTATTATTAGCAGCAGCAGCAACTGTCAAGGAGCTTTCACAAAGGTTATCAAATATATCATTGAATACAGCCTATGGTGTTCCCTTGAAGTTAAGTGACAATAAGTCTTTCCAGATGTTCCTGTACTCTCCACCTCTTTCGATACCATTTGCAAATAAATTTGAATTATCGCAACAAATGCTTCCTGTTAGTTTCTCGTTGACAGTGGGCATTGCTCTTTACTAGAACTTGTGTGGCAAGAAGCTTCCCGAAGGCCCAAGTTATCTTCCCACTGATACAGTGGAGGTTTGGTCAATGATCACTCCTTCTTCTTCTTCTCCTTCTTCTTCTTCTTCTTATTATTATTATTATTACTATTATTATTATTATTACTATTATTATTATTAATTTTCTTCTTCTTCTTTTTATTCTTCTTATTATTTTTATTACAAGTTCTTCATTAGAAACTACTCACTTAGAAGAGGTTCGTATTTTTGTTGGGTATTAATTACTATCCACTTGTTTTGCTGATATTTTCTCATGAATTTGCATTATCGCAACAGTCGCATCACATTGATGTCTCAAGGGAATAGGAATTGGTCCTCACATGGAATTGTGTAACATTAATTTTTCCAAGTTATAGTCTTCTACCAACAACTCCAGTGAATTTCTAGTTAGTGTTTTATATGCTTAGAATTCTCAGCCTTTTGAGTCTGATGGAATTTTTGGTGTGATGTAAATTGATGATGAAACTACATGTTGGGGTACGGCATTAAGCTTACCATTTTGCAGTTGCACTTTTTATTTATTCGGTTTTGTTTCATATGTTTTATGGTTTCTTTGTTTACGTCTGTTGCTGTTTTATAATAATAATAATAATAATTATTATTATTATTATTATTATTATTAGTAGTAGTAGTAGTAGTAGTATTAGTAGTATCTATATATAAATACGATAGCGTGTGTGTTCATTTGTGTGTCACGCTCACTGGTAAATTTAATTCGTTGAGATTTAATTCCGGAATATACATTAATTACAGAATACATATATACGAACGCCCCAGGCAGCATTCGATTAGCGTGTTTTCACAGTTATATTTGGTTTTAATTCGATATAATTTAGGGTTTTATGTTTCAAAAGTTAAGAAATAAGTGATTTTACATTATTCCGTAATAAAAACCATAATACAAATCTCTCGGCTGTCGAGGACAAAATTTCAGCAATTATTTGTTTTTGTCCATTGTTTATTTCTTTTCCATTTGTTTATTGAGAGAGAGAGAGAGAGAGAGAGAGAGAGAGAGAGAGAGAGTGTGTGAGAGTGACCCTGATTTTTCGTAAAATAAATATTATTGCTACTACTACTAATTGCTATTATATGTAAACAAAAACCAATATATATATATATTTATATATATATATATATATATATATATATATATATATATATATATATATATATAGTAAATGCCAGTTCCTTTGTCTAAATAAATTATTTTTATTACAACATTGTGTTAACTAAGACAGTTTCATAACAAAAAAACTGTTTGTGGTACATGAAATATTTTATTTTTCTTCATATGTTTTGGTTTCAGTTTCGATTCAAGGTGATGCACACACTCCATATGGATATATGCCTATCTTTGAAATCACAAGTTTATAATATATAAGAATATATCGTAAATTGCCTCTTATAGTAATATATACGAAATCTGCATCAATTAAAAGACCATATTTAAGTATATTTTACGACCAGGCTATGCCGTGCATCCCTGCTTACTTATATATATATATATATATATATATATATATATATATATATATATATATATATATATATATATACTTTTGCGGTTTTAACAAAATAACTACGATACTATCAGGGTTTCTCCATTTACACTGAACATCGGCAGAATGCCAACAGCAATATATTACATATGAAAGAGTCCACTGTGGAATTTCCACAGGTCCCGCTTATTATTATTATTATTATTATTATTATTATTATTATTATTATTATTATTATTATTATTATTATTATTATTGGCTCACCGTGAGCTTTCACACAGTTGATCTAATATCTCTCCTTGAAAACAATATGTGGTGGCCCCTAAAAGCTGATTGACAGTCTACCCAGATTTCTAGTACTCTCCGCCTCTTTCAGTAACATTTGCAAATAAATGTGCTCTATCACAACAACTGTTTTCCATTGATTTCTCGCTGGCAGCGGCAATTTGTTTCCACTGAAATTTGAGTGAAAATAAGCCTCCTCAAGATCACTCTTCTCCTAGCATTTTCAAGCGGAGGTTTAGTCAGCGCTTTTACTTGGTTTTTTCATCCTCCTTGACCCTTCTTAACTATAATGCATCACTCTTTGGAGGGCGGTTATAGGAAGATGGGAGGCGACGGAGGAGGCGATAGAGAACCTTTACGTATGCCGCTTCTTGGTTCAATGTAACACTTCTTCATGTTTTGTCTCTGCAGCAGTCTCTTTGGCTCGCGCCTGTGGCTCATTTGTATTAGTCTCAGCATTCAATAATTTTCTTTAATATTTCAGCTGTTTTGTTATTCCTTGTATATTTTCAGCAATTTCTCTGATTCTAATTTCTCCCATTTTTTTCTAAGTTTTCGGAATTGTTTCCAGTGCTCGTAGTATTTTAAGGACTTTCTTGATTTTATAACTAATCCATATTCCTTTCAGCTCTCTAGCTAGATCTGTATATTTTCTACGTTTCTCCTGTTCTTTTATAGTTATCCGGTAGTCAACTGGAACAGCAAAGTCTACGAGGTTTTTTTTTTCCTGTTGATTATTATGACATCCGGTATACTTGCTTGGTTTATCCGTTTTTATGCAATGCCACATACTATTTTGGGACTTTTGTTTTCAATTAATGTTGCCGGCGTTTGGTTGTAATATTTGTTCGTACTTTCTAGATGCAGTTGTTTGCACAAATCTTTGTGTACTGCCCTTCCTACTTGGTCCAGCCTGTCCTTAATTCCTTGTGAGCTAGTTTGCTATATTCACTTACTATATGGTTTATCGATTAGTATTTGTGTCCACAGAGTGCGCAGCTGCTGTTTTCTAGTGTTTTGTCTTTATGTGTTTTGATGTGGTTGGTTCTTATGAAGTTATCTTGTGCTGCCATTATTAGGAATTCGGTTACTCAGTTTACATGTCATTTTCGCATCTACAGGGTGGTCAAAAAGTCAGTTAACATGTTAAAGGTAGAAAAAACAATATGATCCATTATAATCTTATATAGGGATCTTACCTCTCCTGATTTCTGGCTTTGGGGCTATGTAAAGGATAGCGTTTATGGCAAGAAGCCTGATACAATAGCGTCTTTAAAGTTATTTATTGAAGAGGAGATTGCGATGTTACCTGACTTTTTGACCACCCTGTATGTGCAGGTGTTTCCGTTATACTCATCTTTTGTAATCCTTACGAATTTTTCGTATAATTGCTTATTTTCCCATTGTCATTTTTCTTGGTTATTCTTTGTCTTTTTGTTTTCTGTTTTGTTGATTTATTTTCTGTCTCCCGCAGCTAAAATTGTTCTTTTAGTGTTTTGCATTATGTATTTTTCTAGTTCTTTTGGGTGTCATTTACACAGTCTTCTATACAAACCACCTCCCATCCGCCGTCTTACCTTTTCACATAGAGTCGGTCAACATCGTCCTTCGCGTGTAGGGCGTAGTGCAAGGCTATGGGTTTCATGGATTTTTGATCGAGCTGTCTCAGTACTTCTACCCCATGGACGGCCCAGAGTATCTTACTAGTGCTATTGTCCATGTATTTATACATATTATTATATTTTTACTATTATTATTTCTTCTATTATTAGTATTAAAAGAAGAAGGAAAAGAATAGGAAGGATAAGTGGTAATATAAATTACTATTATACTGGGTGTAGCAGCGTAATTCAACATCCGAACATAAGGAAACGAGAGTTACAAAAAAAAAAAAATTGTGTATGCAGATGCACAACATTTTATAAGACAACATTAAGAGATGTCTACAATTTTATTTATCAATGTAATCACAGGTAAGGGATGGGATCACCATTTGTCGGGCTCGATATATATTACACTTTTTGCCGAAAATGTATTTGTCGTGATGTGGGAACGTCTACATGAGTGCATGTTCTAATGCGTCGACGTTATTGTGTATGTGCTTTTCGTCTTGGTTTTGATAAGGTTCCAAAAATATAGTCAAGATTCACGTAGTCAAGTGAAAAGTGTGATAACATGTCAAGCGCCCAGTGGTTGTTGAGTAACCGTTTGAGGTGGTCTTGCTTTTTGTACCCGAGCAGAGTTGTACTGGAATACGTCACCAGCGATCTCGTCATACATTTTTTATTATCTGAAGATATCTATAATTAATCAAATTTACGAAGTATTTAAAAAAATGCAGCTGTATACAAATACTGTACATTGTAATGTTATTTCATCAGTTTTCCAAGAAATAAGTATAGATATAATCAAGTCGAAATCATATAAAATGTCTGATGTTATATTATGTATTAAAATCGTGATCAGGGATCATACCATTACAGGGACCGTGTTTTTTAAAACTATTACAACAGTCGATTATTATAGGGAAATTATACAAAGTCGATGAATATAATTGGTAAAAGTATCATTGTTAAATAGAAATATGTTATCGATGTGAAAATGTATGTTAAGTGTAAATATTTACATTCATAATTAATTTGATGCTAATTTGATAGAAGCAATTGAAGCTAACCATAATGTAAGTAAGTATACGTGATAAAAACCAAGCAATGTTCTTCAGGCTGCGTGTAGTGATGACGTAATAAAAACATAGATTTTACATGCATAGTTGTAGTTATTAGAGAGGTCCGTTCGATACGCAACGCTTTAGCAAACGAATGTTTTTTTCATGACAGTACATCCGTGCAACTCAGACGGGGACGCCTTGGAAAAATGTAACTTCATACAAAGCGTGCCAACTCTTAAAAAGAACCAAGCTAATAAAAAAATGATGATACAAAAAATAATTAACGCCTGAGCGTTTTCACTTTCAGAAAGAAGCAGCTTTCATTTCAGTACGCATGGAAGTAAGATATGGGGTATGTTTTTGCTAGAGTTCCACCCGACTACGATGTTTATAAACTCTTAATTAATGCTTGCACACGTCAACACTCCACAGAAAATATATTAAGCGAATTACATATCAACACGTTTACCCTTTAAAGAGATTTATTTTCGAACCACAAATCTGTAAACTAAATATCGTATATATATATATATATATATATATATATATATATATATGTATATAAATATATGCATGACAAACATATATACTTATACAGCTACGTTGTTTATGTACAGCCCAGTATGCAAAATAACATAGCTATTAGTGTCCAGTATTCGTTATTTGTACACATTTAATATCTATATAAACCGCTATGTTCGTTAATTGTATGAAATTTTAAGTAAATCTATGGGAAACTCTAATGCCTTTTTAGTTTGCTGCTGAATAAGTAGTAAGTATTGGTATACATTAAGTAAATGTTGGCATCAGTTGAGATTTTTAAAATACTTCTCCAAACCTCTTTCCAATTGTACCATAAACATTTATCGTTGTGAAATAATATAATCACATTTTGTTTTACACAGTGATCACCACTTATCAAGGCCCGGAAGCCACTCAGGGATAAGGGTTATTGCAAGTACATTAAGTTAGTGAGGAGATTTGCTGAAGTGTTTACTTAAGGGGGCGGTTCATTAGGAATTTGTTAACATTGGACTTGAATACATCCAAGTTGTAGTCCGGAGGGAAGCAGGCAGACGGAACAGAGTTCCACAGGCGTGAAGTTCTAAGAAAGAAGCTTTGTTCATGGAATCCGCGTTTTGATTTAGGCACAGATATAGAGTGGGCGAAATTTTTCACAGTAGATTCAGCTAGACGGGTGTTTTTTATTATTTATTTTAAGTGCTGGAGTTTCATTATTTTTAGCTACATATTTCTTTTATTTACATTAGAGCAAATTTAGAAATTCACGTAATTAATGTAGGCATATTTTTTAAACCAAGCAAGCCATTTATGATTAGCTGTGTCATTTATTCTGGCGAGTGGCATGTTTGATACTGCTTTCAGCATATAATTTTGTGTGAAAGAGCTCTTACGAACAAAGCTACGGTCATTACATATATAGGTTAGCAGGTTTTATAACATTTAAGATTTAAATTCAGACAATAATTCAATTATCGGATAACGAGGTCAATATTATTATAAAAAAGAAAGGGGGTTTATTCAATTTTTTATAGTATGTGTAAACAAGGGACGTTTATTTGGGAGATTATTTACTAACTATTAATATGTTGCTGAAATTACATAACTACTGAATCACGTATTTAAATTTAACTATATTACTTACAACGATTCGACGTATACGAAATATTGATTCGGACTGTAATTTCGGTCAGTATTTCTGTTAATGTACCAGCAACTAGATTACAGCACATTTCCCATTTACAAATTTCAATTGTTACGGAGCTTTTTACGAGCAATTTTCTACAGTTTCTGCAATAGATCGCGGACGCACCTATTAATCTAATTGTAATTTTGTTTATTAGATATACTGATCGTTGGCCAGCAACACATTATATAATAATGCTAATATTTCTACAAAAGAAAAAAGCGCCTCATCGCATGTGTAATCGGATTGTCGGTATATAACGAACAATACTCTTGAAAAATGGGGGAAAATCGAGAGAAAGGGAAAACGTGTATTATTTTACAAGACTGGACAACGAGCATTTGTTTGAAAACTGAGTATAGGGTTGGAAAAATAAAACTGTCGCCCTAGGAAGGATGACCTGATTCCATTTCCGTTTTTTTTTGTTTCAGACTCTTTAATAGTTGGCCAGTTGCGTACAAATCCGAGGAGCGATTTACAACTGATGCTCTTTAACAATCGTAGTTATAAAGAGTGAACCATTGCCAGCACCCTAGCAATGCAAATCTGAGCGGTTCATCGCGTGAGACCACTGTTCAACGAAGTTTCCGGCTCTGCTTATGGTCTTTGATGTGGTTTCAAGTGAGGGCCACATCATCCAACCTCACAGCTTGAAAGTTAACACCAAGTATAATTGGATGTGCTGAAGAGGGCAGTGATACTTTAGTGCAATCAAGTAGCCGCTTGCAAATCCTGGGTGTGTCAGCAGTACCCGCCGAAAAAAAAAAAAATCGCCGTACAAAAAGTCCCAGGAAAAAAAAAAACGACATTGTACCTTCTCTCACTGGCGATCCTCCTCCCCCGAACTAGACTCATTAGAAAACTTCGTTTGGTCATACATCAAGATGACCTCTCACAACACTTGATCACGCATGGCGCCGGTGTTTGTGAAAACAAGCTATGCTCCCGGTTCCGGACCCGAGTTGAGCTACGGATTTATCGTTCCAACCTGGACTGTGATCAAAATAAATACAGGCTCACTGTAAAAGTAGCACTTAGTCGCCTAATATAGAAATAAAACCACTCCATTATGGTTTAAATGTGTATGTAGTACACCATAGAAGTTACGATATTAAAAAAAAATAACACATCGATTAAGTTTATATTTAAGTAAATGTTCCATTAATCTACTTAGTTTTATGTTGCGCACACACAACTTCTGTGTGTTTATCCTTATTTCTCAGAGTTTTCTTTGTAATGTTTCCGCTTCCACTCTCACAAAACTTATACACATCTCAACAAAACAAAAACTTAATACTTCACAACACTAATTTATCAAATGTAACTGATACAATTTCTATTTGAAATATTTCTCATTTATGGCATCAGATTTTCCTGGAGGCATCAACTTCCATGACATATGTCGATTTTTATTAATATTATATCAATATTTTATCATTAATTTTGTCATGATTTCAAAATAAAAAATTGTTAATACTATCAGCACTAATGCTGTATCTATACTTGCCCGCATGGGAACCATATCTTTAGATATTTGCATAGAACCATTCGCAATTTCCTATAACATATTCTGTTGACTCTTGTGTAGTTTTCATCTTTGCTTCCAGCCATGTACGTTTAAAGATAAACCTGACTTTTTTGTAATGTATTCATTATTTTATCATTTAACTCTGATACTTTGTTTCGATTGTAAATATTTTTGCGGTTCTCTACGTTAACTAATATTATAATATCAGGATTAATACTATGTGCATCTTCTATCTAATGGATAAACTCATTATGTCTGCGTGCTTATGCCTTTTTCTCTCTATTTCTTCAATTACGTATCCTCTGGACGACAAATGAATGAATTTTATGTTAAATGCTATTCCACATGTTTTATACAATGATACCATTTTCTAAAGGGTCAAAATTGAATTTAAAATTGACGTAAATCGAATTGTACTTTGTGGGGTATATGGTTAGAAAAGAAGAAAAAGAAACGTACCGGGCGTATCTGCATCGCTTTTTGGGAAAGAAGAAGGAAAGGATAGCCAGCGCATTTGTATACGCGAAGGGCATCTTGGGAAGGCAGAGCATGATGGGAAAAGCTATTTTTTCCTGTATCTTCCTTTCTTTCTAGATAGGAGGATATAAAAGCAGGGAAAAATTCGCTGGGGCAACAGAGAGAAAAAAGTCGTGAACATCTCTTGAAAAGAATTTCGTATTGCTGACGTTAGGATTGTGCGTTGTGACATTGGGGGCGAGAGGGCATGTGCAGTCTATTGGAAATGAAGAGGCAGAAACGTGCAGTTGTCGAGAGAGCGACTCACTCCTTCCCGAACCCCAGAACCGAATCCTGAGTATAACCCTAGAAGCTATTTCGGCAAGTCAAGCAGGTTAACATGGCTGACTGGAGACTTTCAACTCAGATGTTGAGACCCTTCACTGGGGAGGGTGACCTAATTAAATGGCTGGAAAAATTAAAGATGGTGGCAAGGTTGCAAAAAATCGAAGATTTGGTCACCCTGCTGCCGCTTTACTTGGAGGGGGGAAGCCCTCACTATTTACCAGCAGATGCGCGATGAAGATAAGGGAGATGAAGCCTCAGTTACCGGTAGTGGTCAATGGGAAGAGAGCCATGTCACTTGCTGACTCAGGTTGCACCACGACGTTGGTAACGAAGATTGCCGCTAGATCATGGAGCGGAACCAGGAGTATTAATACCGTGGATGGCAGGAAGGTGAAATGCATAGGAGAGACAACAGCGGAAGTACTAGTGTAAGGTGCCGATTGGAATACGAGCGCTGGTGTTAAATCGTCTGGTTGGATGATGTTGATGTGGTTTTAGGTGTAAGTGCGATCAACCAATTGGGGGGGGCGCTACGTTGAGAGGGGGCCAAGTAACTTTTGGACGCCTCGGCACAGTAGGAATGGCAGGAATGGAAGGTGATAAAAATATCAGAACAACAAAATCAGAGTCTTGTTGCATCGAGGACGAGCTTTCCTGGCGAGGTTCGATGGTGAGACGTGGACGGTGGAATGGAAATCTATCTCCGGGCCTCAGGAACTAGGAAACAATGTAAGCTGCTACGACAAAACAATGCGAGAAGAAATAAGAAAAGTATTCCAGGAAGAAGTGGAGAGGTGGATAGAGGAGGGAATTCTAAAACCGTGCACAGGGGAAGAAAAACAAGTGCTACAATTACTGGCGGTTGTTCAACCCACAAACAATAAAGTTAGACCGGTACTGGATTTCAGAGAATTAAACAGATACGTAGCCTGCCATCAAGTACTTCCAGTGCCAGCGTCCTCACCTGCTAAAGGACTGCAAAAAGCCGAGATCGGGGGGTCATCTGCTACCGATGTGGGACACATTAGCCGCTATCGCGTTGCTGCACGGGACCAGGGAAACGAGTGAAGGTGAGCCATTGCGCCAGTGGTTCCCCCTTCTATGTGGAAATGGCGCACAACGAAACGATGCACTTCAATTCGACTTAGCCCCACATTCTGGTTCTTTACAACTGGACGAGAATGTCTGTAGTGAACCTGAAAATGTCAACCCCCAAGAAGTTGTCCCCCAGAGGCCTCAACGTGAGAGGAGGAAGCCTGCCTGGATGAAGGATTATGAAGTGTCTTATTGATCTCAAGGATCAGGGGGGCGTGTGGGGTATATGGTTAGAAAAGAAGAAAAAAGAAAAGAAACGTACCGGGCGTATCTGCATCGTTCTTTGGGGAAAAAGAAGGAAATAATACCCAGCGCATTTGTATACGCGATGGGCATCTTGGGAAGGAAGAGCATGGTGGGATAAGCTATTTTTTTCCTCATTTTTCCTTTTTTTTCTAGATAGGAGGATATCAAAGCAGGGAAAAATTCCCTGGGGCAACAGAGAGAAAAGAGTCGTGAACATCTTCTCTTGAAAATAATTTCGTATTGGTGACGTTCGGATTATGCGGTGTGAAATTGGTGGTGAGAGGCCAGGTGTGGTCGATTGGAAAAAAAGAAGGCGGAATCGTGCTATTGTCGAGAGAGTGATTCACTCCTTCCCGAACCTCAGAACCGAATCCTTATTATAACCCTAGATACTTATTCGCAAATAAATAAATAATTAAATATATATATATATATATATATATATATATATATATATATATGTGTGTGTGTGTGCGTGTGTATGTATTTCATATACGCAGTATATTTATATTTGCACAGTGGTTACCTGGGAAAGTCGGGGTCTGGTGGTATTCCGTGTAATATAATATTTCGAGATAGATCTCTTCGTCAGATATTTACTTGACTTTGACAAACGTGTTGTTGGAAGCCAATGTTAACAAATTCCTAATGAACCGCCCCCCCCTAATCAAACACTTCATCAAATCTCCACACTAACATAATGTACTTGCAATAACCCTTATTCCTGAGTGGGTTCCGGGCCTTGATAAGTGGTGATCACTGTGTATAAAAAAAGCAATATATATTTGTATTTTGAATTGAAATGAATGTCATTCCTATTTGAGAAGCACAAATTCAAGACAAGCTTTTGGAATTGACCGTCACTCCTGATCTAAAGAAACTTACATAAACTATTTTCCAGATATCGCTTAAAAATGGTTGGATCACTGTAGAGTAGGTATATCACTGCCAATGTATTCTTCTATCTGTATTAGAGCCAATACATCAAAAAATGCATTACTGTTGTCATATGTTGGCAGGATCTGATCTGCGCCTCCTTTTTCACTTGGATATAGTTAAAAACCGGCTTTTTAACCCTTAACCTAGTTGGTGTTTCCCCCCATTCTGATATGTGTTTTCTACTGAAAAGAGGTTGTGAGCCTTTATCTGCTCTATCTTACTATGAATGTCACATATTCTTAAGAGCACCAACCACTGGTATTCCCTTAATTACATATTACAAAAATACCCGACTTCATACAACCACCATCATCAATTTCCCGCAATCTTTTTCAGTGCCTAAATCTAACGCAAATTCCAAGAACATATTTAATTCCCTAGAAATTCCCGTGTATGAAGCACTTTTCTGCTGAACTGCTTCCCGCGGATTCGATTATTATATCTTTAAGTTCAATGTAAACAAATTCTTGAAACTTCCTCTTTAATGATCCAACTCTCACTCATTCTGCACCATAAACAATTACTACACTCTCACCTAACATTCATAAGCACTTATTCTCGAATGCCATCGGGCCAAGATAAGACCCCTGGAAAAATGGTCGGATATTTCTATCGATCCAGTAGGTATCTCACTGCTTATGCAAGTCTCTATCCCAGGTAAAAACGTTGATTGTGTTCAATTTAGACTGTGTAGCCTCGTAGGAGATGTCCTTTTTCTCTTCTTTGCAATCTTTTTCTTGCAGAGATGTTGCGAGTTTGTATTTGCATTATCGTTATTTTCATAGCAAGTGCTCGACTGAGTTTCAATCTATGGTCCTCTACGCGGATGTGGCAGCAATACTCCATGCTTAAACATACCTGGCTCTTATATAGGAAGGGAATTGAATCAGAAAGTGGATTGATAGCAGGATCCCATCATTTTTCCAGCAACCTTGGAAAAATGATTTAGATGAGCATTAAAGGCCAATCCCATAAGCGTGTCAAAACATGGAGTCTCCTCATGATAAGTACCATTCATTTCAATTGAATACGGATGGAGATCAGAACATTTATAATGCAAAGATAGAAGCTTGTGTTTAAATGCATTAAACGTAACCAACCACTGTACTAAATGCTCAATATTAAAGGAGAATCTGAGAGAACTTGGTCGTTTACGGCCTTGATAATATACCATACATTGTAGTGGTGTGCACAAAAATGTCAACGAATGATTTAATGATTTGATTTGGAAGATCATTAATATAGATCAGGAAGAGAGTTGACCCAGGATAGCCCCCTGAGGGACTCTAGCATCAATTCTATGAGCTTCTGATTTCTGCTCATCAACCACTACTCTTATGAACCTATCAGAGAAAAATATTTATAGGTCTGTACTGAGAGGGAGATAACCGATGACCTGTATTTTTAAATACAGGGTATACCGATGAGATTTTCCAGGGTGTCGGGATGCAATACCTCTTAAGACAATGCTTAAACAGCTCGTTCTGGTTTTACCAAGGCAAGTTGCTTTTAGTTTCGCTTGGTTTGTATGTCGCATTGCGTATTTTCTGATATAGGAGGAAATACGGAGAGTTGGCGGCCTTGGTTGCACAGAGTTGGATTCGCTGCAAAGTTCTTGTCAAGAGTCTGTCTTTATCTGATGCTGACGAGATTACACCATGCCCATTGATGATAGCTGGAATAGAGCACACGCTTCGGTTCTGTTTGCTATTTGCAAAAACTGTTGGGACTGCTCAGACACTTTGAACTACACGGAGTGAACATACAACCCTCACACGTTCTCTTACCCTTTTACAGTAGTTGCTGGCAGTCATGAAAGGGGTTTAGTCTCAGTACATCTGTTATGTTTGAAGCATTGGAAGAAGTGATTTTTGATTTACTTCACAAATGAAAACAACTGAAAAACATGAGTATAAACAGGCTTATTTCAAAATACAATATCTTCTGTTGTCCATTTGCTTCATTACAAGTTTTTACTACTGTTCCTGTAGAAATCTTATTCTCTTTTACTAATACATCGTTAAAATAAACTGGATTTTTTTACACACACATTCATATATATATATATATATATATATATATATATATATATATATATATATATATATATATACCCCACCTATGTATATATATATATATATATATATATATATATATATATATATATATATATATATATATATATATAGGTGGGGTATTAAGTTAACACATGCCGAAAGCCCAGGATAGTAAACACATTTTATCAACTCACACAAACCATTAAAAAAGCATCATTGACAAACAAACATTATATATGGCACTAGTTAAAAACAAATAATTATATAATGTTTTCTGCTTTCTAAAATGTCTACTTATAATATATTGCTTTTAAAATATACTGTAATTAATAGTTCGTGATATTAAGTCTACGTAAAAACCGAAAACTAATGTTTTTTCAAGGTCCAAGTTTTATTTTTAAATATGAAACAAAACGGAGGCATTTATTAATTTATACTTTGTAAATATACGCCTTTTATAGACCTTAACAGATATTGTTATAACTATTTTCTGGTTTTTATTTTTCACAAAGAGTTTTGTTACTCAATGATTCCTGAGATATCTTTTGATGTTTAGGTTTTTGGTTATTTTATCAGGGAGTTTCTTGTCGATTTGAAACGACCATTGCGAGTCGGGTCTTTCGCCAACGAACGGAAATGTGATTTCTATCATTTCGTCAAAGTCTACTTTGCTGTTGATCTCGGAGTCACCCAATCGAGCTGCGTTCGGCAATGTGCAAGAAGCTTACGTGTCTGACTCGCTGCTTAATATCCTCTTGATGTTATAGATTTTTCTGATATAAACATTGATGGACAGAAACTTGCAGGCTAAGATTATCACTAACTCTCGCTCAAAGAAGAAAGATGAGGGGGAAAGATGTTCTTTGGAGATAAGAGAAGCTGAACGAGATCCATTTTCACTAAATGGGCCATTGTTTTCTAAATGTTATTTCTTTAAACAGCGAAAGATGCAAGATCTGCTAGATAGTCCTCCGCAAGCTTTTTCTATTTATTTTCTATTTACACGGTATCAATTTATATATGGAAATACATATTATATATAGCTATATCTTATATGTAAATATATATTAAATAAATAAGGCATATATATATATACATATATATCTAAATATATATATATATAAATATATATACATATATATAAATATATATATATATTGGGATTTTTAACATATATATATATATATATATATATATATATATATATATATATATACATATATTATTCGTTCGAAAATTATTTTGTCAGTTAAGTTCTATCAATCGCTATGTCATTTTGTTTTACGAATTAATACTACCATTTAACTACAGCTGTTCACAATGAAGCGTACATTGGTGATGTAAAAACAAACAACATATAAAAACATGATTCTCCGTCAGTGTAATTCGAACACTGATCTTTTTACAAAAACAAGAGCCACGGCGATGAAGATATTGGATTTTTTTAAATTTCTCGATATTACTACTTTCATGTGATTACCTTAATTCATCTTATAAATATATTCATATATATACATATATATACATATATACATATATATATGTATATATAAAGATGTATATATATGATAACTTTTTATGTATATGTATAACTATATATAAAATAGTACATATATATATTATATATGCATACATACATATATATATATATATATAAATATATATATATATATATATATATATATATATATATATATATAGGCAATGTTTTTATTTGGATGGTATTTGTGACAAGAACTAGTTACTGCTTGAAATATAAACAAAAAATATTAAATACAAAGCTGTACATCGTTTTTATACTTTAAAACAACCCTTTAACTCATATATATATATATATATATATATATATATATATATATATATATATATATATATATATACATGTACATATGAATACAGAAACTGTAGATAATAGATTTTACTCTCAAACTAAAACCTAAAATAAAAGTACTGAAGCAGTAAATATTGTTTTATGATTATATATAACTGATGTTTCACATGTTTATATTTTCCACGGTTATATCCTCTAAAACTCTTTGCTATCTTTTTTATTAGCTTTTTTCTATTTCTATCTTCAATTGATTAAATATATGAATATGTCTCTATTATTCTAAGTTTGTCATAATCGACTATTCAAATGTTATTGAATTACCTGTAGATACTTTATTTAAACTATTATCTCATATTATCTTTTCCCAAGGTTCAGTTCTATCTAAAATCTAGACTTCAGGGAATATTAATGTCGACTTTAAAATATATGAAGAATGTTTTTAGTGTAATTTATATAATTACAAAAATCATTTGAAACACAAAATCCATTTTGCCTGAAAAAGTAATTATTTTTTAATCCACACTCGTGGGCAAAAAAAAAATTGACCAAAGATATTGTATACATTTTATTGCAGTAAAAGCTATATTGAACAAAAACAATTTAACAAGGAAACTTAAACGAGACTAAAACACAGAACAAGACATTTACTTTAATAAATAATCAGGATTGAATCACGCTCCCTTTTGATTTCTTTAAAGATCAATCATTTTAGATATGATGTCATCCGAAGGGGAACACTGCTAAGCGGAGGTGGTATTCCAATCGCTTTGCCCAGCTTCCCACAGGTTTACATTGTTCTCCAAAGTTCTTCCGGAAAATGCACGAGCTATTATGTACCAAATATTCTCGATTGGATTTAAATCGAGTCTTTGGCCTTGCTAAAATATTACATCAGTTGAATTATAAGAAAATTATTTTTGTGAGCTTAGCAGTGTGTGCATTATACTCTTGAAAAATAATGTTCTCGGATATTCCCAGCTTCTGGATACTTAGTAACATTCGAGTGTATTTTTTTGCCTTGATTGACTTCACATATCTAGTACGTTCCCCAACTCCTACTTCCGTCAAATTTCCGAGGCCATTATCCCTCTATTTCTATGCTTAATTGGCGATTTTTATGCAACTTAGCGAAAATTTTTCTCATGTTCTCCGATTGCACCGGTCAGAAGATTTGGGAACATCATTAACAAAACAAAATCTTGTAAGTCTGTATCTTTCTTGCAATAACACGAGAAAAATATCTTTCTATTATTGGTGTTCTTCTTAGATAAAAATGGCTTCTTTGCAAACCTTTTAGAGGAAAACACCATTTTTGTCGTTCCTCTAGATAGTGTATATCTAGAAAGAGAATTTCCAGCCCCTGTTTTGAATTCTTTGCTATGTTCAATATAGGTTTTTTTCAATCCTTCAAAACAGTTAATTTAAACCTGTGGTCGTTCTTCAAAGTTGATACTCTAAAGCGACAGGTCCAGATTCCCTTTTAACAAGTCTTTGACTTCGAATCCTTATATAATTGGCTTCACTACAGAAAGAGATTTTTTCAATCTTCTTTTCTTAAAATATCAAACATCTGCCTTAATCCTGCAATGCGGTATTTAGAATTTTTCAGTTAAAATTAACAAAAGTTCATGGAAAAATATTAAAAAATCGATTTCTTCCTTCTTTCACTCTTGGCCCATTTTTTCTTTGCTCATGAGTGTACGTTATGGCAGAAATTATCGAATTCGACTGTTATGTATATTTGGAAACTAGCATCGATAACGGTTCACAAATCGCCGAGAAACATTGCAAAACATCTGGCTTTCTCTGAAATAAAATGAATTTGATTAAAGAAATTTAACATAAAAAATCAAGGACATGTGAAATGGGAATATTTTGCTAGTTATGCAGAGTCCATATTTTACCGAAAATATAGTCGAAATCGAATTTATTCATATCATGGGACCCTATACGCATACTTGCTCAACTAATAAAGTCTCACATTAAAGGCATATATATATATATATATATATATATATATATATATATATATATATATATATATATATATATATATATAAGCTCCCCCGTGGAATGTATAAGAAACAAATCTAGAAATGTTTGTATAGTTTTGTATGAAAATAAAGGTATTGATGATATAAATTTACCTAAAATATTAAATAAAAAAATAAAAAAATTACTAACAAATAATCTACCGACAAAAGATCAAATAACAATAGTTACATATAAACTAAGCCCAAACATACGTAATAATATTTTAATTATGAAATCACGGTAGAAAACATAAGAATAAAAGATAATGTTATAAATACTCCAGAATGTGAATGTAATTCCTCTCCTTTCTGTAATAATGAGATAAAACATGTAATTACAGGAAATTTAAAGATAGTAAATAATTCTAAATTAAAATAAAAAATATCTTAATTATAGAGTCTAAATGCCTTAATTACACTAAATGCGTTAAAGAAGTAACTAAAGCACTACAAGGTTTTATTATAGCTATGGTAAATAAATATAAATTATAACGTTTGATGCATGGAAAAATAACATACTTGAATGCTTAAATGAAAAGGTGTAATGCACAAAAAATATTTAAAAACCCTAAAAAAGAATCCTCATCTTGAAAATTCAGAAATACTTGAGGAACTTTAAATGCTTCAAGATGAGTTTGTAATAGTTCCTATTGATAATGCGGCAAACAATGTAGCTTTTATATGTCAAAAAAATATTATATACTACGTTTATTGACAGCAGTAGGAATTATAAGTAACGTTCCAGATAGCTATAAAGTATACAATATTAATTTAGATAGCATTGTTCTGAGTAATAGTATTATTAGCGAAAAAGTACGATTAAAATTAGAAGAAAAAAAAACTCCCATGTATACATTGGCTACTTAAAATGCACAAAAGTTCAGTTAGCGCTACGTGTATTGTAGGTACAATCCTTTAAGTAAAGCTACATCTAAAATATTTTAATTTATTATAAAACAAATGTAAATACCACCAGAAAAGAAAATTCAGTAGTAATATTCTCTATTTTTAGTGGCAAATAATTCACACTCAGTTAAAGAAAAATGAGATAAAATAAACTCCAGAATAAAAGCTTAATCTATAGCGACTTATGATTATAATACGTTAAATACTAAAATTCCACATGAAAAACTTATAAAACAATGAAATGATACTGTAGATGAAGCTTTTGAAGGTGGCAAGGGTAAATATATAGACTTTTCAAACTCTAAAGCTTTCTGTTGTAAAATAAAAATAGCAAAACTAGTATTTCTAAAGGTATTATAAAATACTTATTAAAGAATGTTATTTTCAAATAGGAAACACCGCATTACTCGAAACGATAGGTATCCCTATGGTATTGAATCCTGCGCCATGTCGGACAAATCTGTATTTGCATAGACTCGAATTTATATACATCTCATCACAAATTACAAATTATATATCTAAAACATATAATTTTCATGGATGTAGGAAGTTTATAGATGATCTCATATGTATACACGGTAACGATGAATTCGAAACCAAAAAGTCTTATATGTCTAAAGGAATTAGAATTGAATTGGTTAGATAGACGATAGCAGGCTATATTTTTGGATTTAGATATAAGAATTGAGGATGGAATTTTCTTTATTAAATATTCAATAAAAGAAACTCTTTCCCCTTTCAAATAGTTCATATGCCGCATGAAGTAAGTACCTGTCGTGTTTTTATGTTTTATGGAACCATTATGCCAGAGTTTTTGAGAATAGCTTCCATTACTTCAAAATTAAAAGGATTTTATACACCCAGTTTCTTGCTTAGTAATAAGGATGATAAAACAAGGTTTGTAAAAACTAAAATATTTAAACAGTTAATTAAATCATTTGTTCGTTATCCTATATTTATCGTATAACATTAACCAGAATGTATCAGTAAAGGAAATCAAAAACTGTATTAGTAATGTATAAAACGTATTTAAAAACTGTATTATATGTATTTATAAATATTTTTATCCTATATATATATATATATATATATATATTTATATATATATATATATATATATATATATATATATAAGTTTCAATACATACGAATAAATATATACAAAATACTAATCATAGTGAGGGTGATTAGTAGTGAAACATTAATTCTAATATTATAAATACAAGACCGATAAATAAAAAATATATCTTTTTGAATTTGGAAGCAAATGATCTCACGGGTAAGAAAATCATTTATATAACATGTAGGTTAGTTAAATTTATTAAGAATATGAAAACTAGATTTAATATTTGTAACATGTCTTCTTCATTAGATTAGCGGGAATGGTGTTTGATCAACACTGCTGGGGAACCATGATGTAATACACTGGTTTGCTTTACAATCCTTGAAAGAGTTTTTCAAGGTAAATAACCGGTGATCACTTAAATTACATTCGTACTATAGTTAATTCGAGAAAGCAGTTTATGCAGTGATTGCATGTTATTAAATGACTTACTGCTAAATAGATTTCTCATGGTTGATAACAAATAAAAATAATTTTCTTTCTGTATAGTTTAAAAGGTAAAAAAAAAATTCCAAGACTATATATATATATATATACATATATATACATATGTATATATATATGCATATGTATATATATGTATATGTATATATGTATGTATATATATATATATATATATATATATATATATATATATATAAATATATAAATATATAAATATATTGACGAAAACTGTGACATAGCAAAGGATTCATATTGGGAGACATGTAAACGGGGCATGTATAACGTAATATAAAATGTTGATGACGATTCTGATGGGAATACATTTATATATATATATTACATAATGACGACAAATACAACACATTATACGGACATTTAAACACACTTTTTTCAGTATTTGTTCAAACAACATATAACAGCATATCTTCTTCAAAACAAAATACATTACTATATTACATTTACTCATGCATAACGCGTAAAACTATGATCAAAATAAAACGTTCCAGTTAACAACTTTTTCTCCAAAAAATTTTTTTATCTGTAACATTAATCACAATGACCACACATTCTGTAAAAAACCTAAAACATAGAGAAAAATAGTTATTCAATATTGGCCCCATTTTTTACTGTCTCTTTTTCTTTTCACAAACACAAAAATCACTTAGAAAATTGAAAAGTTCAACTATGGGCACAAAATTCTCATCCAGTAAGTATGCTTAAACACACGCGGTTTTAAATGTACATGCGATTTTATGAAACATATTTTTATTGACGGATTCGAACCCAAACAATTTAAACATTGACACATTGATACAAATTTCAGAACAATAATAAATGGCGCCGATCTCTTTACTCGTGTGTTTATATAAATGCATGTTTTCACATTATATGTGTGCATGTCTGTCTGTATATTTCAAAACAAAGCGATTTCATTTATCAATGAATTCGCTAAAGTATTTTTTAACCGGGGTTTCTTACATGTGTCAGTGTTTTTGGTTGTTTCTACTACCGGTGCTTTTTTTTCTTTTGCGTAAGTACATTTTTCGTGGGTAAGTACATGATTTTTTCTCCTTTTTTCTTGATTATTGTGTTCATGTGTGAATTCCGTCGAGCAGTTTTTTTTGCAACGTTGTGTTCGTTTTTTTTTTCTTTCAAAAGGAACTCTAGTTTGTTCCGTGGTATTACTGAGATTACATATTTCCGAACCCTTGTAGGGTACCCTTACAACTAACACCAACATAACGAGGTGTTATATAGCAGGGGACTCGGATTGGGAGTCATATAAACGGGGCGAATATAACGGGTTATAACGATGGTGATTGCAATTCTTTTGGGATGACATTTATATCTATTACATCATGAAGACGACTGTGATACATCTGGGAGGTTTCATATTAATACAGACTGCAAGGATATGGTGCAAGTTCGTAACACAGAGGAGGGCAGGACACATAATTTGGAAGGGTTTACACAAAGTTCGTTTTATATGTAAGAAATGATGAGACGAACAGATACAAACATCGTTGGTTCTTTGTTCAATAGGCCGATCGGTGACGTCAGGAATTCAAACTTAGATTTGCATAGTCTCATCTTCTACCATTCACTTCTAAGGGAGTCCCCTCTCCAACTGACTATCTCCCATCAACTCTTGACTTTCAATGCTGTCTGTTAATTGAGTCTAACTCCGAACTCACAGAATCCTTTATTGAGATATCTCCTTTGTATATGATGTCAGAAGTGTTTTTTAAACGTGACTAATTTTCAAGTCGCTTTACATATGTTTGTCCAAATACACATTTGGCAATTCTAATTCTAACCTATTTTTAAAAAAATATATTTTTAATTTGCATTGCTCATACTTTTAACTGACATATTTAATATTCAGATTCCGTAAAGACTGGTAAATCCACTATTTTTCCGCCATAAACAATATTTAAGTGTTTCTAATATATTAAACAATGGACTTAATTTTAACATTCCCTTTTCCAGTTTTATATTTTACACTCGCCTACAGTGTTCGATTTTAACCTTATTTTCATATCATTTTCACTTATCTAGTGTACCTACTTACTTGCATGAGACGCGACAGTTCTTCGATGAAACAAAACGATTTAATTGTGAATTAAAAATCCGTTTCAAAAGAAAAGCAAGCAAAATCAACTCGATTGTACGATCAGTTCGGAAACGATGCCGATTTTAATGTAATCGAAAAAAGTATTGACAAAAGTTTGAAAAAAACTTTGTTCTTTAAAAACATAGTTTCCCCATCAGTAAAAACAGGAAGGGGGAGAGGTTAAAGACACAAAAATAAAACTAGCATTTCATTCATTATTAAGGCGGATATTCCTGGAAATATTTAAAAAGAATAGAAAGGAAAATTAGGTTAATACTTTTATGATAATTAATAAAATAGAAAATGAGGAATAAGGTTTAAATAATATATATATATATATATATATATTTTTACATAGGCATCACCACATTATCAAGGCCCAGAGGCCACTCAAGGATAAGGGTTAAAGAGTGTACAGTAGAAATTGGACAATATAGTAATCATTAGTAATGAAAATTTGGTAAATTTGATAAATTATGTGGAACGGCTCATCAAGAACTTATTTACTTTAGACTTGAACACAACCATATTGTAGTCAGCCGGAAAGCAGGAAAACGGAAGACAATTCCACAGGCGTGCAGTTCTAAGAAAGAAGCTTTGTTCATGGAATCTACGTTTAGGTTTAGGCACAGATAAAGAGTGGGGGAAATTATTGATAGTGTTTACAGCTAGACGAGTGTTTCTTGTGAAAGTTTGGCGAGGGGGAACCATAGATTGAAGCTCAGTCGAACACTTTCCATGAAAATAACGATACATCAGAGACAAACTCGCAACAGCTCTTCTGTGAGATAGAGGTTGCAGCGAAGAGAAAAGGACATCTCTTACGAGGCTACGAAGTCTATTTTGAACTCTTTCAAAGCAGGACAAGTCCTTTCTAGCAGCTCCTACCCAGATGTGGCAACAGTATTCAATCTTTGGACGTACCTGGCTCTTATATAGATAGAGAATAGCATCAGCAGGGAGATATTTACCGGATCGATAGAATGATCCCACCATTTTTCCAGCGGCCTTGGCAACAGATTTGATGTACGTGTTCCATTTAAGATCAGGAGTAATGGTCAAGCCCAGAAGCTTGTCAAAACTTGAGGCCTCCTGAAGACGAGAGCCATTCATTTCAATTGATGCCAAATGTGGATTAGAATGTTGATGATGTAAAGAGAGAAGCTTTGTTTTAGGTGCATTAAAAGTAACCAGCCACTCCTTTCCCCATTGTACTACGTGCTCAAGATAAGAGGAGAGAGAATTGGAGAGAACTTGGTCGTTTACTGTCTTAGATGTGCAACCATAAATGGTAGTGTCGTCAGCATAAATGTCTACAAATGATGTAAGGATGTGATTTGGAAGATCATTCATGTAGATCAGGAAAAGAGTTGGACCCAGGATTGACCCCTGAGGGACACCGGCATTAATAATGTGAGCTTCTGATTTTTGCCCCTCAACTACTACTCTTATGAACCTATCAGAAATAAATGATTTAATAATTGAGAAGACAGCTATACCATAACTAGCGATCTTATGAAGTAAACCTTTATGCCATACTCTATCAGAGGCTTTAGATATGTCAAGAGCAATTGCCCTAGAAAGATTGCCACCGTATATATATATATATATATATATATATATATATATATATATATATATATATATATATATATATATATATCGCTGGAAAGATGGTGGGATCCTCCTACCGCTCCAGAAGATATCTCACTAGTGATGCAATTCTCTATCTATATAAAAGCCAAGTACGTCCAAGGATGGAATACTGCTGCCATATCTGGGCAGGAGCTGCTAAAAACAGCCTATCCTGCCTTGACAGAGTACAAAATAGACTTCGTGGCTTAGTGGGGGAAGCCCTTTTCTCTACCCTGCAACCCCTCTCCCACAGAAGAGACGTTGCGAGCCTATCCTTGTTTTATCGTTATTTCCATGGCAGGTGCTCGTCTGAACTCCAATCACTGGTCCCCCCTCGCACATCTTTCACGAAAAACACCCGTCTAGCTGAATCCACTGTGATAAATTTCCCCACTCTATATCTGTGCCTAAATCAAAACGCGGATTCCATGAACAAAGCTTCTTTCTTAGAACTGCACGCCTGTGGAACTCTGTTCCGTCTGCTTGCTTCCCACCGGACTACAACTTGGATATATTCAAGTCCAATGTTAACAAAATCCTAATGAACCGCCCCCTTACGTAAACACTTCATCAAATCTCCACTCTAACGTAATGTACTTGCAATAACCCTTATCCCTGAGTGGCTCCCGGGCCTTGATAAGTAGTGATCACTGTGTAATATATATATATATATATATATATATATATATATATATATATATATATATATATTATATAAAGCTGAATGTCTGTGTGTGTGTGTGTGTGTGTGTGTGTGACTGGTCACGAATAGGCGCCTATGCGGTGTACTATTTTAAAAAACTGATTTCACATAATGATAGAAGATGTATCGAAACAGGAATGGGTATGTTTGATCTGGTAGAACGGTGGTTCATTAAAAATGTGGAATCCACAAAATATGGAAATAATAAATGTAAAAATTAAAATAAAAACTTTTACAAGTGTGCTTAATATAGATGTACATAATAGTACTTTGATAAGTATGTTTTAACTTAAATAAGGATGGTATGATTAAATTGTGGGGTCTTAGTTCGGAATGAAAAAAATCACACACTTTAATAAAAAACTTTTCATATCTATCTACGTAAGTATACGATGTTTCAGTTTGAAGAACTATGGTATGATAAAATTCTGGGATGCTCGTTCGCACCTGCCCTCCATAGAATGGAAATATGTCACAAAGTTTTAAAAGGGTTTTAAGATAGATCCACAGAATATTGTGATGAATGTTTCAGTGTGAACAGGTATGGTATAATAAATTATTGGGTTGTCTATTTTATTTTTATTTTCATCATATTTTGCTTTGGTTTTTATACCCCAAAATTCAACCCAAATTTACAACCCTCCCTTTTTATAACCTATCATACTTTCATAAATCCGAGCCCATTTTATGTAGGCTGTTTTTTAATCCAGTCAACGACGGGTACTTTTGCTAGTATATATATATATATATATATATATATATATATATATATATATATATATATATATATATATATATATATATATGTATATATACCTTTTTTATCTCCGTTATAAAATCAATTTTTAATTTCAGTCAGTATATCTTTTTGCATGTGGTTTTATTTTGCCTCCGAATTCAAATAATTACTTAGAGTTCGTATTACTTTAAAACGCTGTTATAATGTACAGTTGATCGGTTTTTATCGCTGCAACACCAAATTTTAAATTTATAATTATATTAAATTAACAAGTGGGATAAGTGCAAATTTTTGAAAAATTAAATAGAAATAAAAAAAAAAAACTTTTTATTCGTCAAGGGGATATAACCTCTAATTATTTTAGGGATTTATTATAATTTATGTTAATATTGTAAACATAAATATCAATAATTGTTACGATATACATCTTAGTAATACTATAATAAAAATACTAAAATATTTAATAATGATAACAAATAGATACTAATCGTTATTATAATGATTATAGTAGGAATAAAAATAGTACTAATCAAATAATTAAAATAATAATTATACTTATTAAATTATTGATTATAAACAGTTCAAATCAAATAAATCATCATATTAATTTTATTATTTATGGGGGTTTAATCTGTTTATGAATACAACCGGAAAAATCCCGTACTTAAATAATCACTTTTAATTCAATGCTGAATCACTGAATGTCTTTAAACAGCACTGGTTCAAGTATCTGCTAAAAATTCTGTCTAATGACTCCGTGTTAAATTCAATTCGTTTAGTATCACGCCGATCGAGTTGTGACTCTATAGATTTTCTTTATAGATGACAATTTATTTATTTGTGGCCGGGTTCTACCGAAACGCTTCTTTAAACACAGGAATTATATCCGCTGTAATGACAGAATTCTCTTGCATAATCAATAAACGAAAAACACTAAGCGTTTTTAAATATGGATCTTAAAATCTTACCTGCTTCTCGTATGCTTTGAACGAGTTTCACATGGTACATGTATCTGACACAATTGATTGCAACATATTTACGTAAATGCTATGTTGAACCGCCAGGTTTAAAACGTCGAAACAGTCTTGTTTTGTATGGAATGTGATTTAAGGCTGTACCTTCTTTGAAAACAGCTTCATCATTGGAAAATATACTTGTAAAACTATTAATGTATTGTATTTTTTATAATGCTTTGTTATCTTACATTACTTTCACTCACATTCGTCTAAAATATGCACTTCCTTTTAGATTTACTGAGGCACCTGCATAACTTTTGCGTACAATCACAAAGTAATCAAATTCCACAATTAATTACTGGCAGGTGTTAGGATATTGTTTGTAATTTGCATGTTCCAATGGCTTCATGCACTACAATTTATTCACACGGAGCCCAACAAGTTCTCGATCATCTCTTGGGAATAAGGTCTATCCATTATAGCTATATCGTCTTAACTTGTACGAAAATAAATTCCTGGTTTGTATATTAACGCGATCGTGATTTTGAATTAAATTGACTGCTGGTATATGACATTGCTTCATCCCCGATGATTGACTAGCATCTAAATATATATTAATCTATATCTATATTCAGTTATTTATCTCTAGACATAAATATAGATAAATATATATTTACTAAAAGTAAGCTAAATAGATCTGATTATATTTCAGCTCAGCAAATAATGAAGTAATTTTATTAAACGAAGTTTAACCTTTCATAAAAATTTCGACGAGGTTAAATATACATATGTGAAAGATAAATTATATACCTTACACGATAAACATAACTGTCGTTTGGGTATCAAATTAAACAAATATATAATGTAAAATAGAGAGTAATATAAAATGAATTACGACGAAACAATATACGGGAACTAAAGTTTAATTGATTTATTCCACACATTCTACAGCATATACTAACTTGTAGAATGCTAACTTACGCAATAAAACTAGACATGAAATGGATTTAAATATCTAAACATCATTTACAAAACAATCATAAAGTGTTGTATTTAAATGATTAGCAATGTTTATATAATTTACTGGGAATAAAATAGAAATAAAAAATATTTTATATCCTATTTTTTCGATGCTTAAAACAATATGTGTAAAACTCACATAAGAGAAACAATTCATTATCGCGTACATCTTGAAGCAACAGCTGTATTCAACGTAGGTACACCCTGTACATCCCGATATACTCATATATGATCAGTAGTTACTTTTTAAAACTGTAAAGTTATAATAGAATTATACGTTTACAAAATGCTACAGAAAAATTGTAATATATTAAGAAAGTAGTAAAAATTACACCATCAAATGAACAACCAATAATAGTTGTAACAGAAACTCTATAATCAATTACCCCGAGAGAGTAAAGAAAGTTCGTAATGAAGATAATATATTCAATTGCAGAACTCCTGACATTGACCACTACAGAATATAATTTTTCATGAAGCGAAATTATTTCAACACAAAACGAAGAACAACAAAAAAAATACACATCTAAAAAGCTTTTGTATTAAAAAACAGGTATAATAATACAAAGGTTAGCTGCCATAATTTTTTATTTCACAAGCGATCTATCATAAGGAGCTCACAACAGCAGACGATCGCTAATAGTCACAGAAAGTATATCATGATGGACAGCATATATATATATATATATATATATATATATATATATATATATATATATATATATATATATATATATATATAACTATTTTTTACTATAATAATTAAATACCTACAGACACGGCAATCTTGAGTTCAGGGTCTCACGATAAACACCAATCAGCATATTGGAACCCGGCAACACGATCAATCTCTGGCTCGATTAGCAAAGACCGTATCCAGTCGGCTACCATTAAACGCGAGGATAAGCTTGAATGCAAACATTTTAATCTTAAATATTATTTACGTCAGTCACAATGATCTAAACGTTTTACGATGATCTATGCATAAGAGCAAAATAGACCGACTTAATTCTACTAAAAGTGCTCAATAACAAGAATCGATATATAGATATATATACATAATTATTTATATTTATATATACGTACACACACACACACACACACACATATATATATAATGTAAAATTTTGTTGCTAATTCTAAGACTCAGGTTTTCTATTTATAAACTTCGTTAAATTCCTGGATTTTTTCAATACAGCTGTTTCATTAATGGGTAGGCAATTTTACGATTTATGTGTCCATAAAAATACCCTGTTCCCACCAACTTGTTCAGATGTTGATCCATTAGATTTTTACAACAACAGGTTTTTTGGGTTTTTTTTATTACATTTCACCCAAAACAAGGCACATCCCCACTTTGGTGTAGAGGGCTACTGTCAGGCGCAACAACTGCTGGGGTACTATGTAGGGATTTGGGGAGCAAGATTTTGGTTCACATTGCACTTGAACTTCTGCATGTCAGTACAGTTAAGGAAGCAGGGACCTGGAATGGAATTCCAAAGTCTAGCGGTTCTGGGGAAGAAATTTCTTGAGTAGAAAGATTTTTTACATCTAGGGATCTCTACAGTGTAGGGGTGGGATTTTGCAGCCTGTCGGGTCTGTCGAGGGTGTTCACGTCGTGAGGGCACAAATGCCTACAGTTCATCAGATAATTCACCATTAAAGTACTTGTAGAACAGGCAGAGGGATGCAACTTTTCGTCGATGGGACAGAGGCTGAAGCTTAGATGCCAGTTTAGGGCCTATCAGATTTGGGACTCTCTTTTGGACCTTGTTAAGGAGCGAGAGACTAGTAGCCGATGCACCAGCCCAAATATGACAGCAATACTCCATACGTGGGCGAAAGGTTGCTTTACAGAGGTACAGGATACTTTCGGGTGTTATAGTTTTTTAGCACGGTAGAAAGAGCCTACCTTCCTTGCAGCGGTCCTGGCAAAGCTTTCGATGTAATTGTTCCAACTCATGTTTCCTGGTAACGTTAGGCCAAGGAGTTTGAAAGGCGTACTCTCAGATAAAGAGTCGTTGGCCATTGCTATAAGTGGCAGAGAAGGTTTCTTGTACTTATTTAATAAAACTAGTTTAGTCTTGGCGGCATTGAACATGACAATACATTTATGTCTCCATTCCACTACTGAATGGAGGTTATAATCTAGTGTTTCTGCCATTTCTTTAGATATATGTTCATTTGTTTTCCTGTGGTGCCTGTTATAGAATGTGGTGTTATCAGCATATATACCCATCTCAGAGGCAGTTTTGTCGGGGAGGTCATTTATGAATATCAGGAACAGTAGAGGTCCAAGGATAAGCCCCTGGGGCACTCCCGTTTTTATATCATATTGTTTAGATGTACGACCGTCGAGGACAACCTGGATTTTTCTCTTATCTAAGAAGGATTTAATTATGTTAAGTATTCTACCAGTGATACCGTATGATCTCATCTTCCTGAGGAGACCCTCATGCCATACCCAGTCAAAAGCCTTAGATATATCTAGAGCTACCGCTCTGCCCTCCCCGCTTCGTCCAGTGAGTGGTATATACGTTCAGAGATTACAGTTAGGAAGTCTGCTGTGGAAAGGGCTTGTCTAAATCCATATTGTTGGTCTGTCAGAAGTTTAGTATCTGTAAGGTGATGGACTAGAGCATGGGTAATTATGGTCTCAAATATTTTGGCAAAAAGTTGGAGAAGGCTAACGGGGTGATAACTTAATGTCTCAGTTCTTTCGCCAGAATTCTTGAATATTGGTACCAGAGAAGCAGTTTTCCAACAGCCCGGAAAGCAAGATTCATTAAGGCATTTGTTGTAGAGATTAGAGAGATCTGGAGCCACTTTTGATGAGCACTTTTTTAATAAAACAGCTAGGATTAGATCGCGTCCACATGCTTTTGAAGTGTCAAGGCTTTTTTATGATAGCATGCACCTGAGCAGTGCTGCTTTTCAGATCCTCTAGCGTGGCCTCTGTCCGCATAGGAAATTCAGGTAGGGGGTGGTTGGAAAGGTCCAGTGTGTGTTTGAGGCAAACCGACTGGCAAGCATCTTAGCCTTTTCGGTTGCGGAGCAAACAACCTCGTAATTGTTGGTTAGTAGGGGAATTGTTGATTGCATATTATTTACTACACGGTTGTAGATTTTCCAGAAGTCACGGATTCCTAGTTTTTGTGCTTCTATGCGTTTTTTAGTGGTTTCCGAAAATTCTCCCTTAGCTGTCACTATTTCTTTATTAACGTTACGTCTAGCCTCTATGTTCTTCTGCCTGTTTAAACTGGACTCATGTCAGTTAAATCTGCGGTATGCATATTACCTTTGAGCAATGGCAGTTGCGCAAGTCGAATAAACCACGAGGGAGAGTAGGCCTTGCTATAGAATGGGAACATGCGCTTCGATTGCAGGTTTTAACCATTCAGTGGTCTCGTTTGCACACTGTTCAGACGGAAGAGAAAAATATTTCCCCATGGGGCATCTCTGATACGATCTCTGATGGCTTCCCAGTCAGCCTTTTTATAATATCTCGTTGTTTTAGCACTGGCTATTCAGTTTGGGGTATAGAGTTTAGGGCGATTTCAACCACTTCATTGCATGATCAGCGTTCCCGCGTAGGCTGTAAGCATTCGTTATACAAGCATCAGGAACTGTGGTCAAAAACACATCTAAAAGTGATGCGTGTTGTTCTTCCTGGCCAGTGAAACGGAGTGCAAAAGCAACAATTTGTGATAGGGAGTTAGATATAGAGAAGCTATGAGTAATGCTCCCTGCTACATCCGTGTAAGTAGAGGATTTAAGCCAGTTTTTGTGATGGACATTAAAGTCACCAAAATACATGTACTTGTGCGCTAGTGTCGAGGGAGAGTGCTGTGTCTATGCTGTCAGAGACTTTGTTTATCATGGTGCAGTCTTGGGTCGAGGGAGAACGGTAGAGAAAGTAAGAGTAGCTAAGTTTGTGTTGCATAATTAGTCTAAACACATCAAGGCTTGCTCATCCGTTTCTAGGTTTGTTTCTCTAGTCAGGGAGAGGGTATTACGAACATAAAGTCCAAGTCCGTGCATGTGTCTTTCAGATTCCTTACGTATATAGTGCTAAGATATCCGAGGTATTTTTTAGGAGAAATGCTTCAACATCAGCTAAATTAGTTCTAAGCCCACGGATATTTGTGAATGCAAGCCTCAAGGGAGGAGACAAGTTGGATTTGTTTGACCCTAAGTCTGGTTTAAGCTTATTTTTAGATTGTACTGTCATATTTTTAACGATTTTTAGTTAGGTAAGGGGGAGCTGAACAGGAGGTTATGAAGAGTAACAAGACATGCATCATAAGTAGACCATTTGCTAACCCTCCATCAACTAGGACTGTGGCCTCAGGAAAGCCCACCGGAGATGAGCGCAGGGTCCCTTTCCATGCGTGACATGGCACTACACACATCCCGATATTATACAACTATTGATGGAGCAGCCGGTCTAAGCGCTACCAAAGTGTTAGGGCATCTGTACTACCAGTCGGCAACAGCAGCCAGTAACTGCCAATCCGGTACCCTCAACCCGTCAGAGGAAGGTCAACCCAATCTAATTGCTCAGGCATATATGGTACTCAAGCACTCTCAAGTGCCTAGTTTTAGGGTAGGGTGTGTCGGGAATGGGGAAACAAGATCTACCAATGGGTGTTTCTGTCGAATCACTGTGATAGTGTCTCTGCGCCTGACTAATAGGCAAAGAAGGAGTATGGAAACCGGGCGATAGACAGAACCAGTCTACACTTGAAGCAATTTATTTTTGCAAACCGGTAATTTGTTTGAGTCACCAGCTCTAGGAAGGTTGTCATCCAAGATTTAAGAATCCCCCTTTGGTTTAGTTTCGGGGTTTTCCTTCTCCAAGACGGATACGCTGGAAAGATCTACTGGGTCCGTCAGCACTGAGAGGGTTTGCTCCGCGCCGTGGTTCTAATCCAGGTATTTCTGTGATCCCGCGTGATTATTTAATGTTACTGGTTTACTTTGTAGAGGGTATATATCTGCTAAATAGTTACACTCCTCAAAGTGAATTAGGGGCATTGCTATTTCATTGTTACATGATAAAGGGGGTGATAGAGCTCACGCCGTGTAAGCAACTATGATTGTAAAAAGGCTTGTTAGAAAGGAGATAATGTTGTTTAAGGCTTTCCCTTCATATATTTTTTTAAATTTATTCATGTTCGCTTGGGTCTAGGATAACATTAAAGCGTGAGAATTGAAACTACAATTTGTGCCCAAACTATAATACATATATGGGAAAGTTTTTAGTAGATACGAATAAAGTTGAGGGTACAAAGTGTGTTTCTATTATTGAGGGAAGATAATTTCAGCTTTCAAGTAAGAGTCATGGACATTTAGCATAACAAGGAGCATTAGTTCAGTTTCGTATTAAACGTTACAAAGCTATATATATATATATATATATATATATATATATATATATATATACCTCTATCTTTCACTCTCTTTCTTTTACACGCTCACTCTTTATATATATATATATATATATATATATATATATATATATATATATAAAGAGTGAGCGTGTAAAAGAGAGAGAGTGAAAGATAGAGGTATATATATATATGTATATATATATATATATATATGTATATATATATAGTTTGGTACTTATGGGCATTAAGATTACCAGTTTAGCTTATGCTTGCAGAAGAAGTGCTAAGTTTTACATTGTGTACATCTGAAAAATAAAGACGCATTGTAATTATATCTTCAAGATATCAAAACCGTTTAATTTACAAACTACTAAACAAATCAATAAATTAAATATACAAAAGAGAGAACAAACTTTAATCAACATTCAAGCAAATTACTTTTTTTATTATGGAACAATTCTGACTAAAAGGTCACCTCTAAATTTGATAAAGACATAAGGTGGATGAATATAGAAATCTAAGTAAATTAGGCATAGTAAATGGAATTAAGTTCATTTCCTGAATTACAATCGACAATTGGTCGATAAACGTATAAGTAATAAAGCAAATAGAGGATTAGAAAGAGTAGACACAGCTTAAATATCTAAAATAATCGCCCATTCGTTCTGTATAATTCACATTTTTTGTCAGAATGAAAAATAGATTAATTGGTGTAGCTTACTTGACATATATACATTTATATTCTACACTTACAAAGTGTACTTATTATGATCTCTCTTAAAATAAATCCTGAAAATATATACGCAGCATATTTGTATTCCATTATAATAACATACATGTATAAACATGATATACAATGTATATATATATATATACACATATATATATACATGTAATAATATATATAGATACACACACAATCACACACAGACACCAACACACACAGACACCAACACCCACCCATATATATATATATATATATATGTATATATATATGTATATATATACATACATATATATATATATATATATATATATATATATATATATATATATATATATATTGTCTGCCTGGCGGCTTATTGTAATATTAGTCATTGCATAGCAGAACGTTTCTCTCTGTACGTCGTTATTCATTACATAGTTGGACGAGATATAATTTGATACTGAAGTCACGAGACGAAAAGAAAACGGAAGGAAAATATAATGCAAGAACAGCAAACTGTTAAACTTGATATTATTCGATGTGTCATAACTTTCAACATAATCATTAATTCTGACCAATACCGCTTGCGTGTCCTCGACATTGTATTTCATCCTCATCCGAAATTGTAACATATTCATGTTCTCATATACACATACTTTTCGACTCATTTTTATCATTCTTTGCTTCTTTTTTTTTCTAATGCATAACCAGAAAATGTATAGTTTTTATAATACTAATCATCAAAACCTCGTTATTAAATATGTCTTATATTTGTGATTTTAATTTTTAAATATTTTGTGTCTTACATCAAGCGATGAAAATGTTTTGTTTTAATAGCATTTCTCTATTTAAATTTTGCTTGTACTTCGTTTGTATTCTTTTATTTTCTATTATGGAGTGTTTTATCTAATTTCATTGATTTATTTTTACTTAAAAATCACCACAAATAAAATACAGAATGCCAATGTAAGATACGGATCAATAAATATTGGGTAGTTTATTGGACAATTCAAGGGTGATCCGCAATAGCTAAGAATTACCTATTTAAAATTGCAAGTAAACTCAAATTGTTTTAATTTGACTTAAATACGACAATAATATAGTCACTGGAGAAGCAGTCTGGAAGTTGTTACACGGACGGAAAGTGATAGGAAAACACTCTGGCCATTAGAGTCACGTTTACTTGTAGGCACTGATAGACAATAAAGTGAATTGGTGGCGGTTGTTTTCGCTAACGAAGTACTTGTTGCCAACGAATAATACATTTGGACGCAGTCGTAAAACTACCATGAATCTTACAAAGGAATAGAGATAGTTTCGGGAAAAGTGAAGGTAGGAAGCGAAAATATCATCACCATCAAAATTCCGAAAATTATTTCGTAAAATTCAAGAAAGGCTACTCTTAGATAAAACCATACTTAACCCTAGATCATATTGTGAAGATATAGGAAGAGAAATAATGGTTGGAGCGGTAGAAAGATCCCAGTATATCTGACAACGGATCTAACGTATATCTCTCCGTTCAGGCAAGGAATGAATGTTAGTCCCAGAGGATTGTCAAAGCAACGCGCTTCTTCAAGACAATAGCCATTTATTTTAAATGCGGGCAAATGCTAATTTGAATGCTGGCGCTGAATAGATATAAGCTTTATTTTTATTCATAAAAGGAGATTTTTTACCAAATAGTACAATAACGTCAAAGGCAGAGAAAAATGAATTATTATAATTCTGGTCATTGCTGGCTTTTGAATTGTTACCATAGATCGTAGTATAATCTGCATAAATGCCCCCGAAAGACTCTTCCACATATCCACATAGTCCAAAATAAACAATTTTCAGCTACAATATGAGATTATAATGGATAATCATAACCGATCCCTACTACCAGACTGGTTTCCTGAACATCAGACGTCTGCGCTAAAATATTTCCAGGGTTAAAATCTAATTACAAGCGAGTAAACCTGAATAATTGCTCCCGTGCGAACCTGCATAAGTAAGTAATGGCTTTCTATGTGGTAGGACATCTTTAGAGTAGATTCTAAATTGCCCTAGGTGTACTTTAGAGTAAACCTGTCTTATCGACCTGCGTTTATATTTGTCCTCTTTCGACCCCATAACAGTAGAGTTACTGTCATTGAGAGTAACTCTAAAAAATTGATCCACTCATTCCTTGGCTTACATTAACGCGTTTGAAGATTTAATATTAACAATGTGGAATAGCTAGTCCACTCAAACACGACGAATGGTTGTCATGATTTCTCAATTGCTTATGTCTTAACACAAATTGATCAGGAACCCACCTGTATGCCCTAAAAAGGGTGTGTAAGTGGTCTTAATTATATGTAGAAAAAGAAGGGACATGTCATACGATGGAGAAAAAATAAAGTAATGTTTTATGGCTTTTTTCTTACAACTTACCCAGAACTATGTCCATCATCCGTTCTTTCTGAATTAGGATTTTCCAATCTCTCAGTTTTCTATGTTAAGATAAAAAATGTAATACGTCCTTAGATCGTACAGTATACTGATATTCTATAGATGTTTGGGATTAGTTCTGAATATTTGAATCAGAGATAAGTTTGCATTTGATGTGTAAACGAATGTGTCCTATGAAGTATCAGGCGGAACGGAATTGTAGTTGTTAATAAAATGCCATATACCCTTCAGGAAATATCAGCTAAAACCAAATAACCATTCGTGATCTTCAGAAGTTCGCGTTTCCACTACGCACGAAAAGAATTTATATTGCTTTCAACAAAATAGATGTTATGAAACTAAAACAACAAAGACCTCCAAGCAACCACTGAAGAAACGGGTAATAACGAATGCTAGCTATTCCTATGTTCAGTACGTCATGTTTGAAGTAAATGTTGGCACTTCTGGCCAGCAGCTAATCAGGGCCCCTAAACTTCCTTGATACAGTTCGAAACCAGCGTCTTAACTTAGTAGATGATGCCATCTTTCTTTCCTGCAATCTCTCTCCCACAGATGAAACTCTGCGAGGCTGTATCTTCACTATCGTTATCTTATGGCAAGTGTTAATCTGAGTATGGTTCCAACTTTTCAGACATACACAAAAAAATTTCGACTAACTAAAACCGCTATCAACAAACTTACCTCACTCTATATCCATACCTAAATATACACACAAAACCAATGAAAAAAGCTTATTTCTTATAAGTGCCTTCCCTAGTACATTCTTCCCCTGGGCTGCTCCCCTTCAATTTCAAGGTGAACACATTCTTATTGAGGTATGAATGATGTATATGCTATGCATTAATAAAATTCAGTGTAATATTAAAAAAAAAACTAACATTTAATACGAAATCAGAGAAAGTAGAAAAGAAATTTATTAACGCTTGTTTTTAAAAGGCATCTCCAAAGTAGCTTCTGGACATGTAGTCTCCTATACCACTATCAGCCGGTCACTGAGGTGTGACCGACAGACGTGTTATAGTAAATGTCTTAAAGCGGTCTCATGAAGATATGAAGATGGGCCAGTCATTAGGGTCTGTGTAGCAAGAAGAAAATCATACCTGAGATGTTGGATCTGGGTGTGGCTCCTTTCTTTTCTCAAGATGATCTCTTCACCCTGGTGGCATTCTGGTGGGAATTTTCATCTCTTTGTCCCCATAGCCGCCTTTCGATTTAAGACATTTATGAAGGCATTCATGGCAGACACCAAAAAAAAAAACGACACGCGACACAATTGTAATATACATAAGGTATAACTAACTACTATATTTTACATTAGAGTTACAATATATATGACAAAAAAACATTTAAAAGTGGACAATCGGCTTTTCAAAGCTAACTACCTTACCCTAACTAGTGTTGAGGGAGGGGGTGCCCCCTCATTTACGGAGAGACAGAATATGCGTCCTCACATCATGGTGGTCGTGCAGGAAAGAGACAGAAAAATGGCAAGGGAATTATGGGAAGGGATTTCTTTGTATCTCTACGCTCATGGACAAATTACCACCCGTCCATGCTGCAGAGTGTGTTAGAAACAGTGGCACAAAGAAATAGTGCCACACTACGTCATACCCATGGCTGAGTATAGAAAAATAATGTGCAAAAAATTAAATAGAAAATTTTAAATTTAAGATCAGTGTCAATGACGGAAAAAGTTCAACTTCATAAGTGTACATATATATATATATATATATATATATATATATATATATATATATATATACATATATACATATATATAAGCATAAGCCTGAAGAATCCTAGAGTGAACGCAACGCGGTATATTTAGTGTAGCTAAATTGCCATATATATTTTATAACTTACTGTATATATATAGAGAGAGAGAGTGAGAGAGAAAGAGAGAGGGATATATATATATATACATATATATATATATACACAGAAAGATAGATAGATAGATAGACAGAAAGATAGATAGATAGATAGATAGACAGACATTGATATAAAAATAGGTATAAAATAAATTTTTTAATAGATAAGGGAGATTTTTTGCCGAATGATTTAGCGTGCTGCAAAAAAACGCACAGATACTAAATCTTGCAAATCAGAAGAAAGAATGTAATCTGTAATGGACAAAACTTAAAATACGTTTATTTCAATGAACTATCAGAAATTACTATTGAAGCCATCAAGTTCACTCCTGCGGTGCTTGTAACTGTCTTATTTAATAATATATTCGTAGATATAAGAAAACATGGCGAGTAACATTATTGATTATCTAATATCGGAATTATTCGCTTATCTTTTAAAAGCGTTTGCGTCGTTGGACTTCAAGCCTGTCAGGAATGATTCAGGTGTTTACTGTGCAAAGCTAATTCGGTTATGGTCAACATATTTTCTGTCCAGCGTAAAATGAGAGAACGGATTGAAAACATAGTAACAATACAATACTGTGTACTGTTGGCATTTATTTTTAATCACACATATGTGTCTTTCTGTCTCTATTGATGTATGAATATATGTATATCTCATATCTCGATCTATGCACATTACGAGACAAGTTTATAATTTTCGAGGAAATAAAACATGCAGATCTGTGTGATACAAGAATTAACATACCGCAACGCATTATTGCGTTAGCTTATTAACCAGAGAAATTGCTCTCAGATATAAAGAATGAATTTAAGTATAAAACAATACAATAAAGAACCTTAACTGATATCTTTGAAATGGAGAAATGTGTGTATAAATTTGTTTTGTAAATGCCCTAAAATGTAAGTAGAAGACAGAATGAATGTTATTATAAAATTGCAGCATATATATATATATATATATATATATATATATATATATATATATATATATATATATATATATATATATATATAAATGGGGGTGTATATGAAAAACAAATAATTATTTTGTACACTATACGTCAGAGTCAGACTATGACATTTTTTATCTTTTTTTAAAAATGAAAACCGGGGGAAGAAAGTAAAATTAATGAGGAAAATAAGATAGACTTATATAAAATTACTATAAATATATGTACAGGGGAAAGGAAAAGGGAAGAAGATGAAATAAGCTGTTTCACAGCTCATCAGTGCGGTTAGACAGGCAACTACCTCAAGCCAGGATTGAAATCCGACCGCCTGTACGACAGTCTATGTTCCTAACTATTACGCTATCGGCGGCTGCTGTGCAAGTCGTGAATTTAACGATGTTTTGACATCGTCCGAAATACTTAAGCTCGATTTCTTTACACATGAATATTATTAAAAAAAAAAAAAAAACGTAAAATATCACGCGTAGGCAAAAATGAGAAAAAAAGGATGAAGCAATAGCTATAGTATCCCTCTATTAGTAACAGAAAAATCCAGGGTATTAACGAACCTCTACTGCCTGCGGAGAAAGGGGATTTAAATCGTGTAACGGATTCGAGAGATTTCAAATGCCCACTCAATTAGCCTCGAAATAAGATTGAAAAGAAGTCTTCCTTATATTCCTTCCCACATTCTGGGTTACCTAATAAATGTAGCCCACATGTGGAATCTAAATTATTGTGCGTAGCGTTGTGGAGAATTTTATTTTTATTTTTATTGTTATTAGGAATACCTAAAAGAACATGTCCAATTCTTGTTTCTAAAGTGAACGCTGGTTTGCCAAACGTAGATAGCATCACACTGAATTGGAATTTATACATAACGTCGCAGAGGTTTCTGCGAAGCGAATCCGCCTTTTGGAAAGAGGAAAAAGCAAGTTTCGTATTAAAAATCACCCGAGGAAGGACAGAAGAAAAACCATTGTTAATAGTCTATTTAAGTTTATTAATGAGAGAAACACATTCCTTACCAACACATGGCAACTTAAGATATACAGGACACTTTGAAGGGCCAAAGGTTGACTCTTTATTAAATTGTTTGATTTAAAAGTTAATACATTTATCAATTAAGAATTCTGTGTAGCCATTATTGATAAGGGTTTCTTTAATTATATTATTTTCAGTATCTTGTCGACCAGGCAAACAAATATCTTATCAGAGATGCCCCATGGGAAAATATTTTTTCTCTTCCTGCTGACACAGTGCGCAAATGAGACAGCTGATTGGTTCAAAACAGCAATTGAAGCACATGTTCCCATGCGGAAATTTTATAGCTAGCCCCACTCTCCCCAATGGTTTACTTCTACTTGCGCAACTGCAATTTGTCAAAGGCAGAATGCATACCGCAGATTTAACCGACATAAATTCAGTTCAAAGATACAGAAGTACATAGAAGTTAGAAATAACGTTAAGAAAGAAATAGCGACAGCTAAGAGAGAATTTACGGAAACCACTAAAACACGCATAGAAGCACAAAAATTCGGAACGCGTGACTTATGGAAAATCTACAACATTAAATAATGGGCAATCAACAATTCCCCCACTAACAAACAATAACGAGGTTGTTTGCTCAGCAACCGAAAAGGCTAATATGCTTGCCAGCCGGTTTGCCTCAAACTCCACACTGGACCCTTCAAACCATCCCTGCCTTTCGTTTGCGGACATACGCTACGCTGGACGATCTAAAAACCAGCACTGCTCAGGTGCATGTTATCATAAAACACGTTGACACCTCAAAAGCATGTGGACCTGATCTCATCCCAGCAACGCTTTTAAAAAAGTGCTCAACTGAAGTAGCTCCAGTTCTCTCCAAACTCTACAACAAATGCCTTAATGAATCATACTTACGGGCTGTTGGAAAACTGCTTCTGTTCAACCAAGAATCAAGAAGTCTGGCGAAAGAACAGGCTCATCAAATTATCGCATCATTAGCCTCCTCCAACTTTTTGCTAAAATATTTGAGACCATAATTAACCATGCTCTAGTTCGTCACCTTACGGATGCTAAAATTCTTACTGAAAAACAATATGGATTTAGATAAGCCCGTTCCTCCGCAGACCTTCCTCACTGTAATCTCTGAACGTGTATACCATTCACTGGACAAAGCGGGTGGGGCAGAGCGGTAGCTCTAGATATATCTAACGCTTTTGACAGGGTATGGCATGAGCGCTCTTCAGGAAAATTTAATCATACGGTATCACTGGTAGAATACTTAACATAATTAAAACCTTCTTAGATAAGAGAAAAATCCAGGTTGTCCTCGACGGTCGTACATCTAAACAATATGCTATAAATGCGGGAGTGCCTCAGGGGTCTATCCTTGCACCTCTATTGTTCCTAATATATATTAATGATCTCCCCGACAAAACTGCCTCTGAGATGGGTATATATGCTGATGACACCACCCTCTATAACAGGCGTGACAGGAAAACAAGTAATTATTTTTATTTTAAGGTATATATATATATATATATATATATATATATATATATATATATATATATATACGACAAATACTGATTTTAAAACCGATCAGGATGGACTTAAAATAGTTGAAAAATGATTTAGAGTAGAAATGCAGAGATGCACAACGAATTTATCCAACTGAAGATTAATGGGTCACTGCATATTCTTCTTGAGTGTTCATGAATAAACTGTCGAAAGTATTTTACAAATAATTAAAAAAATAATTAGTAACTTTGTTTTTTTAGATTCTTCCTTTCGTCATGAATATAGATGGCAAAATATGTGAATGCAGTTAAATGTTTTCTTTATACAGATTTTTGCTTCCATATTTAAAGGCATTTCTAGGTCATTAATGTATAGTATGCAAGTGTTTTTGTGTTAAATTTACTGACTATAGTAAGAATTAAATGTTAACAACTTAGTAAATAGTAAACTATAAAAAAAATGTTGCAAAACGCTTTTACCCCTTTAGTATGTATACTTGATGTACTATGATAACATATTAAAGTGATTAAAATGAGGTTTTGCAGTCAGCAGTTAATGGCATGAAGAGTCAACATAATTCACTACCATGGAATAGATAACGTATGAAATTCTGTTTTAATTAACTATTTCGGCGTAAATCTATCTGTAATTAATGTATTTAAAGATATTACAGGGTCAAAAGATAACATATTTGTCCTAAAAATAAAGACATGATTCCATTTCCGTTTGATGAAACCGGCTTTTTTTGTTGAATACCATCTAATAATTGGCCAGTCGTGTGTAAATTTCAAGAGCGATAGCAGCCTTCCACCATGTCTGAAAGTGACACAATGTTCAACTCATATTCTCAACCAATCCAAGTTAGGACAACGAGCCCATTCCCAGCACTCTTTAAATGCAAATCTAGACGGTTTACCTCATGATGACATAGCTCAGTTAAGTTTCCGGACTCGGTCTTAATCTTCGCCATCTCAAATTTTCGACATCGGCTTGAAAGTCAACACTAAAGTGTACCTGGATGTGCTGAAAATTGTCCAATACCTTAGGGCAATCAGGTGGCCGCTGGCAGACCCGGAGTATTGTAGCAGGACTCGGCGCCAGCACACAAATCGAAAGAGGTCCAGTTTTGGCGTCAGAAGGATTACTATGACTGTGTAATCTTCTCTCCCATTTCGGTCGTTCAGATAAACGCGATGGACTGCTTCAGTTGGTCATACATTGAGTATAGCACTGACACGGCCCTTCACAAAACCAAAATCAGCATTATTATCACCATTGGTTGGGTATTTGAGGAGCTGTCTCTGGCGCTTTTCGAAAAGGCAGGCTCCCAGTTCTGGACCTGTATCAAGACCTTGACATAGTCTGAAGGTGGCTAAATTTACTTGATGTCAGCTCTACCATAAAATAAAGCCCCCTAAATTGATTTTTGCAATAAAAGATTAAAAATAAAACTGTAGTGTTGTTTCTTATAATAAATAAATCGTTCCATACTTTATGTGTGTACGTCGACCAAATGGCGTTAAATTGATAACTTGACAAAAATATAAGAATAATCGTTGTATTGATTCAATTTCCAGTTGAATAATATGCTTGACAACTGACAAAATTATAAATTCAATACAAATATGCTGTCACTAAGTTTCTCGCCTTTAGATAAAGTTTTCATGGACTTCCTTCAAGCAAGCAACAAATCTTTTTAAACATTCGATGTGCATAAATAAAAACTACATAAATCAAGACTAAGAACGTAAAATTGCTAATGAATTTCTCTACACAATATATTTGTTCTTTCTAATAAAAGTTGGACAAATTCCGCATATATTTTAGAATATTCAAATTTTACATAAACACCGAAGACAAAAATAATACATTTTGTTATGGATATATGTTTCCTACACAAATAAAATACTTCAACCCGCATCACAGTACAGGATAATAGGTATTAGGATACGTAGTTAAAAACAGCAATTCGGATAATGCCTACGCGTATTTCGAATACGGTCTATAGATTCATTCTTTATGGGCTTTTATTTTGTTTATCTTTATTCAAAATGAGGCCTATCCTATATGGAATCGATTCAAAGATGTACGTAAATAAATCCAGAACACGACGCTAAGTCAATGGGTGTGTGCTCTCTTTGTTCATAAGTATTTGATGTCTTTGGAGTGTGAGTCAATGAGATATGTTTATACGCTGAAAAATAGAAGGAGGTAGAAAGATTATTAGAGAGAGAGAGAGAGAGAAAGAGAGAGAGAGAGTAATAGAGACATAAGGGAACGGTTATTGACTGAGTGTTGTCTTATAATTTCAAGCCGATAACAGAAATTCGCCTATTGCTCTCATCTTTCTATGATTTTCAGAAGCATTAAGTAATTAGATAAAATAACAGTAATGTAAGTCGAATACAGAACTGTTTAACAAATTGTATTTTATAACGTTATCGTGTTTAATCTCAAGTAAAGCTCTTTTAGAGAGAGAGAGAGAGAGAGAGAGAGAGAGAGAGGAATTTCTGATGTGTGAAAGCTAATTTAATCGATATTTGCGATACACATCTCGTCAGTGATAAATCAAAATTGAATGAAACTAATTAATTAAGTCGGATATTTACAGCGGATATCACTGCTGTCAGAGCTGATAATCTATATTTCTATATCAACAATCAGCTTGCTAATTGCATGAGCTTTTTACAGTTTTGATGAGAGCATCTTCCATGTTTACTGATACTTGATTAAAAAGAGACGTTTTTTTTAGCTGAGAATATCGCATCGATATTAAGAAATAAAAAAAAAATTGTACAGTTTTCTTGGGTTTTATGTCAAACTTTGCGCAAATTAATGGTTACATACATGTTCATTATTACGTTTCAGATTTCGCACATGGTGTAAACGTGAATATCGCAGAGATGATAGGTTAGGAAACATTGAAAAATCATTTGTCGTACAATAGATGACGTGCGAAGTATGAGGTGACGTGAAAAACATCATTTTAATGAGCTAAATGGAAGAAACAGAGAGTAACAACGAAATAGGAAAAAATAATACGTACATTGATGCAAAACAATCGAGACACAATCTTGTGACTATGCGGGATTATCATAGGAAAGATACTGAACAGCAACTCGTGTCCTAGCAGAAGAAACAATAATATAAATGCCGTATTAATGAGAAAACCGATCTAAATATGGATAAACATTACAAGATGTTATTTTTACAAATGCTAGAAAATGCATTAGGATTTTTTTAATGAACGTTTAGTATTTGCCCTATATAATAAACGTATTGTATAGATTGAACGTTGGGTACCTCCAACGCCCGCCACAGTTTTACCCCCACCCTGGAGGGGACAAGATGTAACTGTAATTTAATTTAACATGTTCATATTATCATCCCATCTTTTTCTTATCATTTGAAAGAAGAGGCTTCAAATGAACTGCTAATATTTTATATTTTTACAGTATACAAAAAAAAAGGAAAATGCGAGATAAAAATCGTGTTTACATTATCGCCACGTTAAAACAATGTTCCTTTGTAGTGACGTTTTTAAGCCGAAGACACGCCCCTATTTTATAAATCTAGAAAAAATCAAATAATAGTCACATTGTCCTGAAATTTTCGATATTTATTCAATATCATATAAACTTACATATAAAAAGTAAGTATCACTAAATACATCAGAAGCATTTTTAAGGTTTTCTACCCCCCTGCTATAAACGATCAGCCGGTTACTGGCTTATGACTGGCCTTAAGTGTAACATTAAATGTCTTAGACACGGTCCCATGAAGATGTGAGTGTGGGACAGTCATTAGGGTCGGTGTATCGAGCAGAAAAAGCACACCTGAGATGTTGGATGCGGATGTGTGGCTCCTGTACTCTCTCAAAATGATATCTTCACCCTGGTGGCACTCTGGCTGGAATCTTCTTCCTTCGTCCTCCGGACCGCTTCGTTGTTTAATGGAGACATTTATGGCTGACACAAGAACACACAACACGACAGAATTATAACATACACTTTAACAATTTATAAAGCTGAAAAGATCAAATAATTATAAAAATAGTTGCCTATATATATATATATATATATATATATATATATATATATATATATATATATATATATATATATATATATATATATATACTAGCTGTACCCGGTCACGCGTTGCTGTGGCTCAGTTTGTTAAAATGGAACACATGTGAAAGTAGAGAAAAGTTTGATTCTTTTTTTCAAGAGAATGTACAAATTATTTATTTTTTTTAACAGATGTTAAGAAAATACACAGAAAAATACTTCCAGTATTAATTATGCCAAAAAATAAATAAAATGTTGATTCAGTGTTTCAATATGCTTATAAATGACGATACAACTTGCTGAGTATGCACTGTTTTACGGTTGTTGTAAAAATGGAACGGAAACTTAAATTTCGCTTCATTTTAATCTTTCTTAATTTTTAAATTGTGCCCCCCCAACGAATATAATCAAAACAGTAACATTCAACAATTGTAATTTATGTATATAAAACACAAAATATTTATTAAAAAAATTTTTTTTTAAAAGTTAATAACGAAAGGGAAATAATTCCATTTTTAAACGAAAAAGTCAGTTTACCTAACTTACTGTATTAATGCTATTTTTTTTTTAGCAAGAAAAAAAAGGTAAATATCCACTACTACTATCCGCTACTACAGAACAACGACCACTCTAATTTGTTTTTGAATAGGTAATTGAGGTCGCTGACCACGAATCTGATAGTCAAACTTGGGGCAAATTTACCGTTTGCATGGTATTTACCCCTGAACCCACGAAATTCTTTCCACCATTTTGCAGCTTCCGTTTATGCTACGCGCATGCACGCTGTAGCATAAACGACGGCTTCACCAAGCAAACTACGTTGGGGGGAAGAGATTTTTTTTTCCAGGACATAGAATTTTCTAATTTTCAAAAATACTTTATATCGCTTTTTTGGGTGGAAAATTTAAAATTAGCTGAAAAAGAAATAGAATAAGAAAAGGAAAGCACACCAAGTTGGAATAGGGGGGGTTAATTTATCTGTTTTTTTTTTTACCTGGAACATCGAATTTTCAAATTATCCGTAAGTAACGCACCGACATTTACCAATTAGAACACCATTTAACATTTTCCGAAGATTTTACTTTGTACATTGGAGGGTGGGGCGGATGTGATGTTGGGGCACGCGCGTGCCCCAACATCAAATTCCCCCACCCACAAAACAAATTAGAGTTGTCGGTGGGCTTTGTATTACTGTACACATAGATTCGAAAAAGTTGTCAAAAAAACAAATATATAACAAATAAATGTTATCAAAGACAAGCGAAATTACTTTTCTACCAAACTGGATATATTTTTCGTGTTTTTATTCAATGTAACATATTTGGTTTGTATTACTGTATACATAGATGCGAAAACGTTGTCAAAAAACAAATATATAACAAATAAATGTTATCAAAAGCAAGATAAGTTACTTATCTACCAAACTGGATATATTTTTCGTGTTTTTATTCAATGTAACATGTTTATTCAGCTCGAAAAACATACAGTGTTTACCGATGTATTGGAAAGTTCAAGATGGAGTCTGATTCTCTCTTTAACACGGTAAGTTTGGGAAAAGGTGTTATAAATAAAAACCCAGATTAAATACTGTTAAAAACTCGCTCAATATATGTTACCGTGACATAGCTTGACATATATCCGGCGGGTTTTTAATAGTATTTTGTATAGTTTTTTTTATTTATAACACCTTTTCCCAAACTTACCGTGTTAAAGAGAGAATCAGACGCCACCTTGAATTTTACAATACATCGGTAAACACTGTATGTTTTTTCGAGCTGAATAAATATGTTGGGTTTGTATTACTGTACACATAGATTCGAAGAAGTTGTCAAAAAACAAATATATAACAAATAAATGTTATCAAAGTCAAAATAAGTTACTTTTCTACCTAACTGGATATATTTTTCGTGTTTTTGTTCAATGTAACATGTTTATTCAGCTCGAAAACCATACAGTGTTTACCGATGTATTGGAACAATCAAGATGGAGTCTGATTCTCTCTTTAACACGGTAAGTTTGAGAAAAGATGTTATAAATAAAAAACCGGATAAAATACTGTTAAAATCTCGCTCAATACATGTTACTGTGACATAGGTTGACATATATTCGGCGGGTTTTTAATAGTATTTGTATAGTTTTTTATTTATAACACCTTTTTCCAAACTTACGGTGTTAAAGAGGGTGTGAGGCGCCATCTTGAATTTTCGAATGCATCGGTAAACACTGTATGTTTTTCTAGCTGAATAAATATGTTACATTGAAATAAAACACGAAAAATGTATCCAGTTTGGTAGAAAAGTAACTTATCTTGCCTTTGATAACATTTATTTTCTATATATTTGTTTTTTGACAACTTTTTCGAATCTATGTGTACAGTAATACAAACCCGTATTTTGTATAGTTTTTTTTTATTATTTATAACAGCTTTTTCCAAACTTACGGTGTTAAAGAGGGTGTGAGACGCCATCTTCAATTTTCAAATACATCGGTAAACACTGTATGTTTTTCGAGCTGAATAAATGTGTTACATTGAATAAAAACACGATAAATATATCCAGTTTGGCAGAAAAGTAACTTATCTTGCCTTTGATAACATTTATTTGTTATATATTTGTCCCCCCCAAAAAAAAACAAAAAAAAAAAAACAAATTAGAGTGGTCGGTGTCCTGTAGTAGCGTATCTGGATATTTACCAAAAAAAAATATTTAGGTTTGGCTATAAATTCCTAAACCCATTTCATCCTAAATAATTTAGGTGACTGAAATAGGAATCTAACTGGATCTTTAATTTCCTGAATAGTATCCGATAATTCATTTTTCTTCGAGTTATATCGAATACATTAATACGGACTTTAGGGGCTTTTTTCGTAATGTTACTGTAAAAATTATTTTTTTATTGTTACAAATTACGATGCTTTAAAAAAAGCAAAAATAAATTATTGCGTGTTTTATTTATTACTGAAAACCATAACTTTAGTAAAGGTATTTTTTGTTTAAAACATTTTCACTAAGAGTTAAGTAAAAATAATTAGTGCATTATATTCTGCGATCATTATTTGAAAAATACTGCAATTTTCATTAAAATCTGTTAATTTCCTGATTTTTGGTGAATTTTTAAGTAAAGGGAGGAGTCAAAATGTGTATACACTGTGAGCGTCGTCATTCATTTTGAGACCACGTGTAGTTAATTTAATATCCAGTTTGGCAGAAAAGTAACTTATCTTGCCTTTGATAACATTTATTTGTTATATATTTGTTTTTTGACAACTTTTTCGAATCTATGTGTACAGTAATACAAACCCAAACTTCGGAGGTTGGAATCCCCCCCCACCTAAAATGTACTTGGAAAAATCGATTTTATAGTGAGATTTAAGAATGGTTAGTCGAAAAAAAGGTGAAAAACAAAACAAATAATCAATAAATAATTGTTACCAAAGGCAATAAATGCTACTTTTTTTTACTTACATTGAATATTTTCAAGCGCTTTTCTTTATTTTTTAATAATCTAATGCGGGTGTGTGGTTGCCAAATACCTCCAGATTTTCTAGAATTTCCCGCTAGATTGTAACCGAAATCTCCAGATATAGCAGGAAAACCGCTAAATTGTAACATTGGTCACGTGACGGGAAGCGGTAATAAATAATTGTCCCTAAATAAAAAAATAGACACTCGGTACAAAGAAATCCACCTATTTATCATAGAAAAATTAAGTATAATGTTATAATTAAAAAGAAATATATAAACAACATACATGGATATAGTAAACATATTATACCAAAAGGTGGAAGCCATCCATCCAGTTGTTTTTTTAGACAATTAATTCCGAACGAACCTACATTTACATTTTTATATATATAGATGTATGTATGTATGTATATATATATATATATATATATATATATATATATATATATATATATATATATATTACAAATGAATCACCACTTATCAAAGCCCGAGGGCTACTCGAGAAGAATGTTATTATAGCGTTTTTAACATAGGTATCGTGATGTTTGTACGTTGGATTATATATGGGTTCGGTTCATCCAGAACGTGTTTACATTGGAGTTGAAGACAATCAAATTGTAATCACCTGGGAAGCAGGCGAAAGGACGAGAGTTCCACATGCGTGCAGTTCTAAGAAAGAAGCGCTGCCCATGGGATCTAAGTTTAGGTCTAGACACAGATAAAGAGTGTGCGAACTATTGGTGGTGATTCTGGCTAGACGAGTATTTTTCGTGAAAGTTTGTCGAAGGGAACACTAGGTTGAAGCTCAGTCGAGTACCCACCATAGATTGAAGCTCAGTCGAGCACCTACCATGTATCAGAGACAGCCTCGCAACGTCTTTTCTGTGGGAAAAAAGGTTGTAGCGAAGAGAAAAGGGCATCCCCCACTAAGCTACAAAGCTTCTAGCAGCTCCAGCCCAGATATTGCAACAGTACACCATTATTGGGCGTACCTGACTTTTATATTGGTAGAGAATTGCATCAGCAGTGAGGGGTTTGATGGAGCGGTAGAACGATCCTACCATTTTCCCAGCGACCTTGGCAACAGATGTGATATATGTGTTCCATTTCAGGTCAGGAGTAAAAATCAGTCCCAGAAGCTTATCAAAACATGAAGCCTTCCCAAGAGGAGAAACCTTCATTTATATTGATTCCAGATGGGCATCAAAGCGTTGATGATGTAAGGATAGAAGCTTGGTTTTAGACGTATTAAAAGTAACCAGCCACCTCGTTTCCATTGTACCACGTTCTCAAGATCAGAGGAGAGAGAATCAGAGATACATCGGTCGTTTACGCTCTTTGATGTGCTGCTATGTCTACAAATGATGCAAGGGCATGATTTGGAAGATCATTGATGTAGATTAGGAAGAGGATCGGGTCCAGTATGGATCCCTGAGGGACCCAGCGTTAATACCGAGAGCTTTTGATTTCTGCTTGTCAACGATTATTATTGACCTATCAGAGAGAAATGATTTAATAATTGAGAAGACATGTCCAGCTATACCATAGCTGGCGATCTTGTGAAGTAAACCTTTGTGCCATACCTTATCAAAAGCCTTAGATATGATTAGAGCGTTGCTCTGGAAAGGAAGCATCCATCCAGAGATTCGCTAATCCTGTGAGATAAAACTATAAGCAAGGCTGCGGTAGATGTTACGGAACGGAAACCATATTGCATGTCACTAAGGAGTGTGTTTTCGCTGAGATTCTTTACAACTTCTCTATTTAAATCACATTATAGTTATTTACTTAGGACGCACAGGAGATTTATTGGCCTGTACTTAGAGGAAGATAAACGACCACCTGAATTCATTAAACAGGGCATAACGACGAGATTTTCCATGGGGTTGGGAAGCATTTCTCCTTAAGACAGCGCTTAAATAACTTTGTAAGTATGGGCCCTAGTTTTGGTCGAACATTTTTGAGCACTGTAATTGGAATGCCGTCAGAGCCAGTTGCTTTACTGGGATCGAAGTTTTTGATTAGCTTGGCAACATCACGTACATATATTTTTATGTCGCACAGCATGCTTTCAGTAATACGTGGAAATGCTGGGGGTTGACGGCCTTGGTCGTTAACGGTAGAATTTCCTGCAAAGTTCTTGGCAAAAAGTTTGGCTTTGTCTGATGCTGGCGAGATTACTTCAGGTCTATTGATGATGGTTGGGATTGAACACACGCTCCTGTTCAGGATTATGTTTGCTATTTGACAAATATGCTCAGCTATTTTGTACTTGACGGACTGAGCATACAATACTATTGCGTTCTTTACCACTTTTTACTGTTGTTCCTGGCGGTCCTGAAAGCAGCTTTAGTTTCAGTGCATCTATTAGGTTGGAAGCAGTGGAAAAAAGTCATTTCTGTGCACATTGGCAGCATCACATCCAAGAGAGAACAATGGCTGGCTATAAGTTTTTTGCTTGAACTTTTCTAGGGTATGAATCGTTCTATACCTATAATTAACTATTCTGCCAAGTTGGATACTAGAGAGGGCACATACTTTTTAAACATGGAACGCAGAAATAGATCGGATATAAATGTACGGAAGCTCTCCAAGTGAGACATAGAATATCGATATATTGTACGATGGAGAGGTACGTCTGGTAACCTATTACATTTCGTTTTTATCTTAACTGATACAAGAGCGGTCGGAAGATCCCAGTGGAGACAAAACAGAACCTGGACATAGCTCAGGGCAAGTTGTGATAAAAAGGTCTAGGAGACTTGTGTACTGGCTGTCAGTGTCGGACACGCGGGTAGGTTCTTGAACAAGCTGAGTGAGATCATAGGCAATGGAGAAATCGTAACAGAACCTCCCCATGTCATTGGTTTTGTTTGAGTGGGTTTACCATTCCACATTGTGAACATTAAAGTCTCCACAGGCGTGACTGTTTTCTGTAGGATACGTAGACAGGATCTGCTGAATTTTCTCAGATATGCTTTTAAAGATAGTAACTCCACTTTTTTGGGAGCGATAGAGTGAAAATATGAACGCAGTAGTGTTGGCTAGTGCAACGCGAAAAAAATTATAGGTAAATTTGGATCTTCTATGAAGATGTCCCTGCCACATGGAAAGCCGTCCTTAATGTAGGCCCATATTCAATGCACATGGCGATCTAGGGGGTCGGATTTAGAGATTAAGTGAGCGTATTATATATATATATATATATATATATATATAGATATATATATATATATATAATCCTTTTTTATTCGCTTACCTTAAAGTTTAAGATAAAATTGGACATAAACTCAAATTATTATTTAAAAAAAACGATTTAAAAAAAAAAAAATTAATCGGTAATATAATTAGTTGGATAACAAAAAAAAACAGAATTCGAAAAAAATAATTATTTAAAAAGCATTAAATGGTATTTAATTCTAAATATTACGCGATTTAAAGTTTAATTTTTTTATGTAACAGGTTTCCAATAAAAAAAAAAAACAGTATAGTATACTTTTTTGGAAAATGGCGAAAATTTTTATTATCACGTCTGTGATTTTAAATAATAAAATCCAAACTAATTATTTTTAGATAATTTTTCTTTTGTAACTTTTATTAAAAGTCATATATATACAGACAAGCAGCAGTGTCTTTAAAGATATGTATCAACAAAACAAGTTTAAAATAATTTTATTGCCTGTGTAGTTAAATTAAAGATCTATTTGTTTTATAAAAGACCATCTTATATAGTTTTGTATTCATTTTATAGTATATTTCATTTATTTAAAAATTTCTGCATGAATAAACATTAACTATAGTAGACACACGAAGTGATGACGTCACTAATAAATGTGAATAATTCTGGCGTTTTACACACCGGTGCGGAGCTAGAAAGTATATCATTTACCCTAGTAACTTTTGTTGAAAATATCTAAAATTCAATGTGAATGCTTATTTAAGTATTTACTGCAGTTACGTTTTCTTAGAACTTATCAAATAAAAATCCATTTAAGAACAAGAGTAAAGGATACAGGTTGCTGTTGTATGAAAGCACATCCCATGGGAGCATTGATTTTATACATTACATTGATAGAATCCGCTTATTAAACAGTTGTTTATGACAAATGTTTATTTCCATTGTAGCAACGGGTTTTATTTGTAAGAATTCAGAGATCGAACCTTCATTTGTAGAAACCTGTCTGATTTTAGACACATAACGCCACTATTTTTTAAATGCATTACAACACAAACATCTATTTGAGCTCAGTAAAGAGAGTTCTATAAAAGAAATGATCGAGTAGAGGGTTTATTTGATAAAGAGTGGTGTCAGAGACACATTTGAATGCTATAATCAACATACTGTAGTGTTTTTTATAAAGTCATAATCGTATCTATTGGTTCATATATTTGTAGCCGTATTAGCAATAAGCGAAATGAGGGGAAATAGAGAGCTTACCTCGGATACGTCTGTTGTGTTTCGGCCTGAGCGGAAGACAGAGTTCCAAGATGGCGTCCATGGGTTTTTATTAGCGTTTACCCCATGCAATTATCGTAGAATCAGTCTGCGCTCGCGCGATTATGCAAATACATAATTCCCGGCCGCTATAAAGGAAGGTCACTGGAAAGCAGTCAGGGGGCGTCCTGCAGATTGTGTGTAGGTGGTTCTGGTCATTGGATTGTTCTTTGTGACAAACCACGTGTCTGCGAGAAGCGAGTTTTTTTTTCGTTGTTTTTTTTTGTCTTCTTCTTTCTCCACGGTTATTACAGACAAGAAATTCCTCTCTTCTAGAGGTGGGCGATACTGACTATTTCCTAGATGTATTCCTGATTTTTTTTTGTTTTGCCTACTACATTTTGCTTCAAGCTATTTCGACACGACTATGGCGAAGGTGCGGTTAAACAGTGATATTATCAAGCCATTCTCTGTCGAGGGAGACGTTGTGGCGTGGCGGAAAAAGTGAGACTTGTCGCGAAACTTCAGCAGGTTGATGGTATAGCGAGTCTGCTACCTTTATATCTGGAAGGTGATGCATTGGACCTCTACATGGAAATGGATGAGGACAGTCAAAAGAAGATGGATTAGATTGAGACCCGATTAAAGGAAGCATTTACTGACGACGCATTAGCAGCATACAGAAAAAATAACTATGGTTAGATGGGCTGGCGAACGTGTGGATGTTAATGGCAACAAAAGCAGGCAGTTGGTTAGATTGGCCGGATTCACAGGAGATAGCTTAGAGATACTCACAAAATTGACATTCGTCACTGGGTTCCCTGACGCTACCTCACACGCTCTTCAACAGTATATATATATATATATATATTAATATTATTTATTAATAATCATTACGTGCAAAAAAGTAAGTCATCTATATCTATATATAATATTTAATACATAATATTTAAAAATAAAATAAAATAAATAAAGTAATACGTCCTAAAAATTTGGGCGGAGAATATAAACAAATGGCAAATAACTATTTTCTTATAATAAACGCCCAGTGAGATAAAAAGAAAGACATAAGTAATCACTAAATAACATGAACTCAATTTCCCCTATTATTTTGACCTTAATAGGATTAAAAATCAAGACATTTCCTGCAAATATAATATTCACAAACTGCAGCACAATATCTGAGGCGTGTTGTAGGCATATTCCTTTCCACCTCCTCGATAATCGTAGATTCCTATAGTATGTTCTGCTGAAAGTTCACTGCCACAATCGGTTTAAATCAATTGAAGTAGTAAAGTGTTTTCTCTCTAATTTATTCTCCTTACCCCGCTACAAATGACACCGTTTCCGGGATCCTTCACAAGGAACAATAACGAAGAACGCCTGTTTGGGTTTTCTTTACTTCGTAGTTGCTTAAAAAACTTGAATGGAATTTTACCATGTCTTTACGTTCTATGTTTCTCTATTGGGTGAAACGCATCACTGAATTAACCGATACGGACATTCCTACAAACATTACTTCTCATCCGACGCTTACCTTTACGTTGCTTGATTGCTATTTATATTACTTCAACAAATTGCATAGCATACTATTCAAACACTCTCTTACATAAATTCTTGTTCTGCAATGCGACTTCAGTTTATACATAAAAATCGTGTTTACAAAAAAAACAAACAAAAAACGAAACGAACTACCTTTGATTCCATGTTTTACTACACACTAATTGGTCTTCAACTCTTACTTACGTATCTAACTTTAATTATGACACGTTTGTTTTTCTTTTAGCGTAGCCTCATAGAATAACCCTTATCAACCGAGATTCAGGTACATTTCATTATACAACCATTCACTCCTTTCATGTAATTTTACCGATTACGCAATTCACATAAAACGCGGTTACAAAATCTATAGTCCGTTTAGGATTTCAATACATTTTTTACGTTTAACTTTCTTTCATGAAATACACTTACATGCCCCAAACTAACCGAATGCAACATTTTCGTTAATCATGTTTATTTAAACAGTTGCTTAAAAACGCAAATAAATTTCCCACGTCCTTCCTTTCAAATATTTCTCTTAAAAACCACACATGCATTCTGTTTCATTTATTCGCCAGCGAGAAGTAAGTATGAAACCATACCTTATAATGTGGGATTTTTTTACCAGTTTTTGCTATACAAAATTAGTGATTCCTTCAATTTTCCGCCCAAAAACATTCAGATACAATTAAAAAGAAGCCATTCAGTTTTATCTAATTGCCGGGATAAGGGGGACAAATAAATAAAGAAATTGAGTTTCATTTCTTTGCTGATAGGGGCCTACTGGGAAGATAAACAATAATGTGTTTCTTTACCCAAAATGTTTACATTAAACAGGAAAAAGAGTATTTCCATTTCTTTTATGAAATAAAAATATAAAACATAAGTTATGTTATATTTCGTTTTGAAGTTGCATAAAAAATTGGAATGGAATTTTAACGTTACTTTTCGTTCTTTGCTTTCTAATAGGTGAAACGCACCATGGACTTCACGGATTTGAACTAACCTTTGATTCCATGTTTTAATAGAAACTGAATTAGTCTCCAACTCTTCCTCATGCCACGTTTGTTTTTTTTTTCTTTTAGCGTAGCCTCATCGATTAAGACTTAGCGGACGATGTTCAGGTAAAAACACTTTCATATCGCATTTCATTATACAACCGTTCACTCCTTACATGTTAAGTTACTTGAAATCACTTAAGTCAGTTGAAGCGCACTGTGGCGTAGAGGTTAGCGTGCCACACACTTCACATTATATATTTTTTTTGCATAAATACCTGTAATGGACATTCCAAACGCCCTTTCATTCATTAACTTTATGCACGTTTTCCATTTACTAAACTAGATTCCGTTGTATTTCTGTGATAGAAATACAGTTGCCTACAAAACTGGGATGGAATTTAACACTTCCGTCCTTTCAATTATTTCTATTAAATAAAAAGTTTTTCAAAATTGAGTTCGATTTCTTCGCCAGCGACGGAGAATGAAAACATAACTTATAATGTGCCATTTTTTTTACAGTTTTTGGCATACAAAATTAGGAATTCGTTACATTTTCGTGCAAAAATTATACAGATAAAATAAAAATAAAAAAATGGTTCCTTTCGTTTGCCAGGGGGGCAAATAAATACAGTTCCCTTTCTTTGCCAGGAGGGGGGTAGTGGAAACATTAACAATAATGCCATTGTTCCCTAAAAATTGGCCATTAAAAAAACTCTGATTCTTTCCATTTTTTCGCAACAAAATTATAAAATACGCTAAATACTTATAATCGATAAAATTAATTAAGCATAGAAATTATAAAATAATTACGAAGACTACATATTGTCCCGATCATCATTACTATTCGCTAGTAAGAGGTTCTTGAAGGGCATTTTAAAATTTGTTTCAAGTATTATTATTTAAAAGCAAAATCACAGAAGCGAACACTTCAACAGAAAATAATTGTTATCGTATATTATTCATAAAAGTTTTTTGATGCATTATGTTATACATGGTCTGCTGGCCTAATTATATACAATTATAAACGCTCGTTATTTTATTTAATACGAAACGGCTCTTATCAGCAGTTTATTGATGGTGTTGAAATTAATTGATTTAATACGTCTATAGTTTTTGTAATGCTCTGTGGACGATGTATTAGGTTTCCGCGTTATTTGTGACGGAAACAACTGCAAACATTTTAATTAATTATAGATTTTCGAAATTAAGTAAATTGGTGAGACTATATTATATCCAGATATCTATAAATCAAAAATGACTTTCGAAAATAGCAATGATTTATGATTATAACAGACGGATATGATAGAGTAACGTAAGTTGTGCCTCGAAAATTAGAAGCGATTAATGTAGCTAGTTTAGCTCTTCTGTTTTCATAGGTAATTCAAACACAACTAACGACAAACTGTATACTTTCTTAAAGATTTTTATGTATGTTTGGAGTATTTATCGAATAATAATAATAATAATAATAATAAGAAGAAGAAGAATAAGAAGAAGAAGAAGAAGAAGAAGAAGAAGAAGAAGAAGAAGTGGAAGAAGATGAAGAATAAGTAGAAGAAAAACTTAGGCATGAATGCGAAAACGACACATAAGATTTGGAACTGAATCCCGACCAACAGCAACACTAGATAACTGGATGAACATAAATCATATGAATGCAAAGATCGAGAAAACACAAGAAAACAGTAAATGCAAATTATGTCGACAATAAGAAGAAACGCTGAACCATATAATAACCGAATGCAGCAAACTGACCCAAAATACTACAAGTAAAGACAAAACCAAGTGGGAAGGGCAATACACAAGTAATTATGCAAACGAAAATTTTTGAAATAAGAATGGGAGAAAGTGGAATCAAACAAATGACTGGAAATCTACAACAAATAACAATAATGAAAACAGCTGAAATATTAAGGAAAACTCTTAAATACGGAGACTAACACGCATGAACCACAAACGCAAGCGAGGAAACTGCTGCAGAGACAAAAGAGGAAGAGATACAGTGAACCAAGAAAATTGAAGATGCACACCTACAAGATCTCTTACATAATCCTACCCCGATTTGCCTCATCATTCCCCACCCTCCAATAAAGAGTAGGACCGAATAGCCAAGTAGAGTCAAGGAGAAAAGAAAGACCGAGAAGTCAGCACTGACCAGACCTCAGCTGTATAAGTCCCAAGAGAACTGGGACCTTCGGGAGGTATATTGCCACTTAAATCCCACTGAAGGTCATTGGCCGCAACCAACGAGAAATCAATGGCAAGAATCTGTTGGGATAATTAATATTTATTTGCAATTGTTATCGAAAAAGGTGGAGAGTATTGGAAATCTGAAGAGACCTGTTGTTAGTCAGCATTCATGAAGCATCGGGGGCTGTCTTCAATGAGATATTTGATAACATGCGTAAAAGCTCCTTGTAGGTCAATAATTGATCTATTAGTTCAAAATTAAGTCTCATTAATTTTTGTATATCGATGCCATGCTTGTAACGTTCACATTCTGTGAATGTCAGGTGGGAACCCGGGCACACCATGTTTTTATACTATCTGTTTTCAAATAATCATAGTTGTCCGAGTACAATTATAAATGAAATTTAAAAAATATAATAAATCTGCCCTTTAAACATCTGACAGCAACGCAGATCGGCTGTATTAGAGTCCATATCTAAAATTTGTTTAAGGAAGAAGTAGAAGCATGATTGAATACAGAGCAAGCGGCTGCATAATTAACCATGCTCTAATCCGTCACCTTACAGATACTAAACTTCTGACTGACCAACAATATTGATTTAGACAAGCCCGTTCCACAGCAGACATCTTAACTGTAATCTATGAACGTCTATACCGTTCACTGGACAAAGCAGATGAAGCCATAGCAGTAGCTCTAGATATATCTAAGGCTTTTGACAGGGTATGGCATGAGGGACGCCTATGGAAAATCTGATCATACGGTATCATTGGTAGAATACTTAACATAATTAAAACCTTCTTAGATAAGAGAAAAATCCAGGTTGTCCTCGACGGTCGTATATCTAAACAATATGATATAAATGCGGAAGAGCCCCACGGGTCTATCCTGGGCCCTCTACTGTTCCTGATATTCATAAATGACCTCCCCGACAAAATTGCATCTGAGATGGGTATATATGCTGATGACACTACACTCTATAACAGGCACGACAGGAAAAAATGAAAACATATATAAAGAAATAGTAGAAACACTAGAGGATGACCTCCAATCTGTAGTGGAATGGGGACAAAAATGGATGCCCACGTTAAACACCGCCAAGAATAAACTAGTTTCATTCAATAATTACAAGATACCTTCTCTACTATCTATAGCAATAGCCAACGACTCTTTATCTGAGAGTGCACCTTTCAAACTCCTTGGGCTAACATTCACGGGAAACATGAGTTGGTACAATTACATGTAAACCATTGCCAGGGCCGCTGCAAGGAAGGTGGGCTCTCTCTACCGTGATAGAAACTTCTAACACCCAAAAGTATCCTGTACCTCTATAGGACCACCATTAGCCCATGTATAGAATATTGCTGCCATATTTGGGCTGGTGAATCGGCTACTAGTCTCTCGCTCTTAGACAAGGTTAAAAAGAGAGTCGCAATCTGATAGGCCCTGAACTGGCATCTAAGCTTCAGTCTATGTCCCATCGACGAAACGTGGCATCACTCTGCCTGTTCTACAAGTATTTTAACGGTGAATGCTCTGACGAACTTCAAGCACTTTTGTCCCCACGACGTAAACATCGTCGACAAACCCGAGAGACTGCTAAATCCCACCCCTACATTGAAGAGATCCCTAGATGTAAAAGATATTTCCACTCCAGAAGTTTCTTCCCCAGAACCACTACACTTTGGAATCCCATTCCAGGTCCCTGCTTCCCCAACTGTACTGACGTGCAGAAGTTCAAATTTAATGTGAACAGACATCTTGCTGCCGAAATCTCTACAAAGTACCAGCGTAGGTTTTGCCCCTTATAGTAGCCCCCTACACCAAAGTGGCAATGTGCCTTGTTAGGGGTGAATATCTAATAAAAAAAGTAGTTCATATTTGGAAGTTAACGAAATGGTGAATACTTATATACAAACACCCAAAAATAAATGGTGAGTACTTATATACACACACCTAAAAAAGCACCCTACCAAAGCCGGGTACCCACCGATTTTTTTTAAATTTTAATATTGAAACAGGCTTATTTAAGCCATATTTCACGTGTTTTTTGGGGGGTAGGGGTATTTTTCAGATTTATTAAAAAAGTTTCAACGTTCGTTTTTCTGTTTTTTGTTTTCTTTTTTGTTTTTGTTTTTCCGATTCTACATTTAACATCGTTCTTTGCCTTCCTTTCGTTTTTTTACTCGCTTATTCTTTTGTTTTCATTAACACCCACCCCCATTCTTATGTTTTGGTTACCCCCCTTACCGCCCGGGTACACGCCGCTTTATTTTTCAGATAGGTTTTAACGTTCGTTTTCTGTTTCTTTTTTGTTGTTTTTGACTTCGATAATTCTTTTGTTGTCATTAACACCCACCCCCACCGCGGCCCGACCAGACACACTTCCAAACACTCGGGCTACGCCGGGGACCCCCGCCATATATATATATATATATATATATATATATATATATATATATATATATATATATATATATAACAACAGATTTAGCATTATAAGTATTATTAATAATAATAATAATAATAATAATAATTATTATTATTATTATTATTATTATTAATATTATTATTAGAAATAATAATAATTTTTATCATGTTTATTTTGATGATGTGCAGATACACCTGTAAAACGTCTAGAATAGCAAACCATATGAAAACTAAAAAAAAATATGTATTATATCTTGAATAACACCCTAATGACAACATGATTAAATAAAATATACAAGTACAGAAACAAACCAAAACCGTCGATTTATACCGTAATAAATGTATATAAAATAATATTACATAATGCTTACTAGTGAAGCTTACGATATATACTAGAACGTGTATTTGGGCGAAACACTGAATCATCATTTTATAAAGAAAATATAATAAATGCTTTGAAAACAAAGTTCCTGTAGGAGGTACAATAAGAAAAATTACTGAAAAAGGATAGCCCCATAAACATTCAGTTAAAATTGTAGGGTAATAGTAGAATCGAATTAAAACACACGGTACATTGCAGATAAACTTATCAAGAAGAAACTCGTGGGAGTTGGCTTGAATGATGATGTACATGAACTAATAAGACATAAGCTGTATTTGAAATTCGGGGGGAAACCATTTTATAAGCTATTTTTATGACGAATTGTGACATATGATGGCAGATGTAACAGAGTAATTTATTTGTTGTTGCGTATGATAAGAAATGCTGCCAAATTTTCATGTCAAGAACACAAGTTGAATGAGAATTCAACACTCGACTTATAATAATAATAGTGATATATATATATATGCACATATATAATTATATATATATATATATATATATATATATATATATATATATATATATAAATGCATTAAACACACGTACTCACATATCTGTAAATGATTATGTGTGTTTGTGTGTGTTATATGTCATTAAACTTAGTTATCTTTGAAAATGATATTAACGTTAAGAGATTGCAGGGCGTGCTTTGTTTTTAGCGTTTCATTATTTTAATGTATACTGTTGAATCAATCTGTGTACACGCGATACATCAGTTGAAGTATTCGTTAGTAGTGTAAACTATGTGACGTATCAAATTTCGCATCTCTAAATAATTTGCAAATATCTGTAATTGATCATCCCTGCTCAACCGGTTGAGATTTATTTTGTTTATAATAAGTTACATTCATCTCAAGCAGCAATTGCGTCAAAGGACTTACAAATATATTTAGTTTGAACTGCGAATAAAGCGATCAATGTGGCGGAAAAAAACTAGTCATTTTAAAGTTATAGTTTTTTCTGCTTCAATAGAGTTCAATTGGTGGCGTCCTATTTACAAATGTCTGAATCCTTACCTGATATGTCTGTGTTGCATAGCCATCAGCCATTTTCAAAATACAGCTAATTTCCAATTAAGTTAAGAAAACACGATCAGTTAAACTGACATTTAACCTTTCACTATCTTAAATGCAGTTATCGTCATGCGTCTCATGACTTTAACATTTTATATTTACGATGATGTCAATGTAAATACAATCAAATATGTATGAATATTTTACATGAAATAAATATGCTAGAGTAATATTTTATATATATTTTTTACCGTTTCTCAATAGTTTATTTTATTAGTTAGAATTAGTTAATAGTTTAAAGATTTTTTTTCGCTAGAGAAGCTTTTATGGACATGTAAATAACTGAATAAAACAATAATACCATACCAGTGTAAATAAAGAAATGTTATGCCATAGACTGGCCGGAAATTGTTTCTATACACTGTACTCTTTATTTAATAAAGGATATTTGCAAATGTTAAGGATGGTAGGTGATTATTTTGATAAAAAAACATCCTAATATATTAGGAAATACTTTATTTTTTCATGAAGAATTACCGGGTTTGAAATGTATTAAATGCATTACAGTTTACACCCATCATAGATCTTATACATTTGTATATCTCATTTCGAAGAAGTATCCGTAATATGCTATTGCTATATATTCTTATAATTATAGGTAACATCCTCGATCGTAACACAATAGAATGTGATAAAATTTAAAGAGATGTCAGACTGTAATTGCGTGTGTTCATAATTTGAATTCTGAATCATTTTTTCAACGTAAGCAGAATAGGCTAGTGATACCATTAGTTTCTATTAAAGCAATCATCCACATAAAATGGAAAACGGTAGAGGTATGATTCCTAAGAATGCGCATATACTATTTCTATATGACAAACGTTTTATATCTAAGGGTATGATTGACTATTTTCTTTAATTATACAATAATGCCCACTTTCACTAAATAATTATAGAGTATTGCGATACCAAGAGAAACGACAATCTAGATAAATATTAGCTTTATTTAAACGTCGACATTTCCCCGCATTTAATTAAGTTATTGATTAATATTTTGTTCATAAATTAGAAAAGTAGTTTATATTTTATCTCCTTTCAGATTTATGAGATACTACAAAACGTTTAGTTGTTTTGCACTTCTCGTGTTTCATTATTAAACCATCATTTAATGACTATGATAATTATGTACATAAGTATATGTATATACAAATATCTACTTATACACGTACAGACACACATAAACCCCCCCACACACACACACGCACGCACACACGCCAAACCCCCCTCACACGCACACACACACATATATATATATATATATATATGTATATATTCCATTTTCACACCAAACAAAGCACAATGCCACTTTAATGTAAGGGTCCACTTTCGGGGACATATCTTGCAAGACGACTTGTTGGGGAGTAAAGCAGCAAGATGTCTGTTCACATTACACTGTATCTTCCGCATGTCAGTAAAATTGGGATTGCAGGAACATAGAAGGGAGTTCCGAAGTCTAGCAGTTCTGTGGAAGATATTATAAAGTTAGAAAGCTTCCTCCTATCTAAGGATTTCTACAGTATAAGGACGGGATAAGCTGCTTGTAATTCTGGAGGGTATTTACATTAAAGGGGGTCATGAGCTTGTCGTTATTTATATACTTGTAGAACAGGCAGAGGGAGGCAACATTTCGTAGACGGGGCAGAGGCCGAAGCTTAGGTGACTGTTCAGAATCTATCAGTTTAGTAACTCCCTTTTGAACCCTGTGCAGGAACGAGAGACCAGTAGCAAATGCACTAGCTCAAATGTGACAACAATACTCTATACATCGGCTAATGGAGGTCTTGTAGATGTACTAGATACTTTCAGGCTTAAGTAAATTTCTAGCGCGGTAGTAAGACTCAACTTTTCTCGCAACGGGCATGGCAATGCTGTCAATGCATATGTTCAAACTCATGTTACCTGTAAACACTACGATGAGGAGTTTAAATGAAGTACTATCAGGTAATATATCTCAAGCCATAGCAATGTGTATGTAGAACGTTTATTGTAATTATTGAAGGAAACACGCATAGATTGAATGTTACTTACATTTTTGTCTGCATTCCTCTAAGGATCGTAGGTCTTCCTCTAGTGTTTGTGCCAATTCCTTATCTATGTGATCATTTGTTTTGTTCCTTGTGCCTGTTATAGAGCGTGGTGTCATCAGCTATTATACTCATCTCAAGACACTATCATCAGATAGGGCATTAATGAATATCAGAAATTATAAAGGTCCAAGGATAGACTCGTTAGGTACACCTGCATTTATATCATATTGTCTAGATGGAAGACCGTCGAGGAAAACCTAGATGCGTCCTTATTTAAGAAGGCTTTAATTATGTTAAGTATTCGCCCAGTGATACTTTTCGATATGATTTTCCCGGGAAGACCATCGTTCCATTCTATGTACAAAGCCTTACAAATATCTAGTGCTGCCGTTTTACTCTCCCTTGCTTTGCAGTGTATGGAATATATCTGCAGAGATCACTGTAACGATATCTGCTGTAGATCGTGCATGCCCACATCCATATTGTTGGTCAATAAGACGTTAAGCAGCTATAAGGTGATCGACTAGAACTTGGTTTATTATTGACTCACATATTTTGGCGAAAAGCGGGAGGAGTCTAGTGTCCGGTAAATTAATGGGTCAGTTTTTCGAAAGCACTCTTGTAAGTAGCTACAATAGAAGAAGTTTTCCAGCAGTTAGGAAAGAAAGCTTCGTAAAGCATATGTTATTAAATTTTAGAGGACTGGAACAACTAACTGGAGCATTTTTTTTAATAGCAGGATGAGATCGGGCCCACATACTTTTGAAGTGTCTAGTGTTTTTAGGATATCTTGCACCTTAGAATAGGTGATTTCCAGATCATCCAGTATGTTTTGTGTCTGCAAAGGAATGTCAGGAAGGAAATGTTTTGCTGGGTCTATAGTGGAATGTGAGGCAAACGGACTTACAAGCATGTTAGCCTTCTTGGTTGTCGTGCAAAGAACCCCTGATTGTTAAAGTGTGGGGAAAATGTAACTTGTCCATTATTTATTTCCTAATTGTAGATTTTCTAGAAATCAGGACTTCCTAATTTCTATGATTCGGTGTCTTTCCTGGTGTTTACAGTATATTCTTTCTTAACTCTTTCTATTTCTTTCTAACAATTACATCTATCTACTAAAAACTTTTGTCTGGTTGTCCCGGACTTATGTCGGTTTAATCTGCTATATGCATTCTGACATTGAGCAATATCAGCTGCACAAGTATAAATAAACCATTAGGGTGAGTGGGATTTGCTATGGAATTTACGTGCGTGAACATGTGCTTCAATTGTGGTTTTGAACTTTCAGTGGTTTCATTAACGCACTGTTCAGCGGGATAGGAAAATATACTGCCCGATGCATCCTCTTTGATGTGATCCCCGGAAGCTTACCAGTCAACCGTTTTATAATAGCTTGTCGTTTTGAGCAATAGCTCTTCAGCTTTGGTTCAAGAATTTAGGGAGTATTCTACCATTATCAAACCGTGATCATCATTCCCGAATAGGCTAAAGGAATTGGTTACACTATCCCCGGGAACTGTAGTCAGAAATAGATCAAAAATTGAGGCATGTTGATCTTGCTGATCTGGTAAAATTGTTGGAACAGTAACCGGCTGTGACAGGAAATGTGATATAGAGAAGCTATGGTTTATGCTACCAGCTGCGTCTCTGTAAGTAGATAATCTAAGCCAATTTCTGTGGTGACAATGCAGTGAACTAAAACATGTACTTGTGGGCTAGTATCTATTGAGAGTGCTGCGTTCATTCTGTCAGTTACTTGGCTGATTAGGGTACATTCCTTTTTCAAGGGATATCGGTAGAGAAAATATAAGTTGCTAATGTCTTGTTGCATGTAAAGTCAAAAGCACATTAAACCACGGTCGTCCGTTTCGCTAGTAAACGGGCAGGTGATTTAAATATAGACTCCAAGTCCATGCATAGGTCTGAGTCCGTACTTAATATTTTCCATATTGTTTCTGTACATGTGGGTTTGTTGTTCAATCGTTTAGTACACACACACACACACGCACACACACATACACACATACACACAGACATATATATATATGATCCAGTAATAGTTGCTAATAATAGATTTATGTATATGCTTTCAGAGATATTTACATGTGTCGATGCAGATCGTTAACTTTTAACTTTTTTGCGATGTAAGAACCTTTAATAATAAGAAAGTTAATCGGAACTATCTTATGGAAACGTAATGGCACACATAAACAGAAGGATAATTGATAAGCAACAGCTAATAACATGTGGTTTATTCAATTGACAACTATGTTCATCCAATGAAACAACTATGGGTTTTTCTCCAGGAAATATATTTGTTAATCGTTTGAAAAATATTATCAATGGGAATACAAAATTAAAACAAATGAACACACTTAATAAGGAGACAAGGAATTGCAAATATATGGAAATATAATTTAAGATGTCACTGTTACGTACTAGCCACATAGCATCAGCTAGTAAACGGTCTTTATTTCTCTCAGATAATGGAACAGCGGGTAAAGGGATGCACAAGCCAGTATTTAACAAAATGACATCATAATTTTCTTATGGCAAGAGTTTTTCAGGAAAACCCATTATGAGTACGATGCTTAGTGTAAAGACCGTTTGAAACAATGCAAAATAAGATGCAGCGACATTGAAAAAAAATGGCAGATAAGAGTTACCATCACGCGCTCTTGTACTGTGTAACTACTGATCATAGCAAATTGTAGAACAGCAAAATACTGAATTACACGTATTAACTATAGGTTAGTCATCTCATATTCTGTACGTCTAAATTATACTGTATCGAAACGGTATACATTATTTGGCATGTTCTGTTTAGATTTAAGTATAAAGAGATGTAGTTTCATATTCCCTTGGAACCATTTATAAAGTTTTAAGGATAATGTTACAGTCTTGATTCTAAGAAACTATCATGGCGTTTTTAGTGAATGCACTCATATAACACACACACACAAGCATATATATATATATATATATATATATATATATATATATGTGTGTGTGTGTGTGTGTGTGTAGTACTTCTAAGAAAGTAACTATACAATATAAATATATATATATGAATAAAATACGTACAAACATATATATTTTAAATGAAATCATGTCTATTTGTCTGACACACATGTTGCATTATATGAAACACAAAGAAGCGCGTCTTATGCGAATTGTTTTAACTTTATCACTTTAAACTACTACAAAAACAGTTACTATCTAGCAGTGGACCACGTTCATCCCCGCTTGATAAATATTGCATTTAATCTTTTCACAACTACTGTTCTAAACAAGTAATCTAAAAAAAAAAAAACAAATATAAATTATTTCAACGTTTTTTCATCCTACGTAATACGAAAGAACCGCGTTATTTTATTCATAGACCGACCTTTACACACTGACCGGCAAATTATTTGTCCTTTGCCTTAATAAACTTTACTTTACCGTACATCCGACAACTGCTCCCTGTTTTTCAATGGATTCACGGAATAAAATAGAATTACATGAGATTATTAGTAAACTATATACATTGACATTGCATGAAATAACTCCTCAAAAAAAAAAGATATAGCTTAACCTTTCTTTGATTTACTTTCTGCTAAAAAAACGATATAATAGAACATCCCTAATACGATTAAGAATCATAGAAGGCGCACTCATTGAATCCTTAACTATTTATATGCTTAAGAGTTTTCTACTAAAGCTTTCAGATTTAATAATAGCATTAAACAATAACACATCAAGATTTCCAAGATTTAGAATATGTAAGCAATTGCTTCATTTGATATTGTGTTTCCATTACTAACACTATAAATTTTGGCGAAAAGCAACAACTGTACGTAACCTTCATATAGGTGTTGGTTCTCGAACTTATCTAGGAATACTTCTAGTACCCTTGTCGCAACACTTGATATAATTAAAGCACACTATTTTTCATTTATTTTCTTCAGCGTATATTTTTCATTTATTTTCTTCAGCGTATATTTTTCTTAACTTGTTATTCTTCGATGAGCATAAATCTGTTAAAAATTTAACTTTTACCTTTGAGTTAACAATTACAGGAGTCCGCACTAATTGTTAAGCATTAACTTCTTTATAGTTACATTTCTCATCTTTTCTTATTAAAATCGGCACCAATTCTTCATATAGTAAGTACATGGTTCGCTCCACTGGGCATGAGCATTGGAGGTTCAGAGGGTGTCTATCTGGTGCGCAACAGATACTGCACCCTAAACTGCGCAGGCAAGTTTGGGACCAACGCGGAACGTCCTGTGGTAATGGGGTGAGACTTCGCAAACACCGAGGGATAAAGCACTGAGGCCCCAAATAGTCAACAGGCTGGTTGATGATGATGATGATGATGATGATGATGATGATGATGATGATGATGATGATGATGATGCGTATACTACTTTATAAGGAACGCTTATATGTGCAATATGTATACTGATTCATATTCCACCATCTATTCAAGCATTTTCTTTTCGCTACCACCATTGATCTGGTGGGATATTTTAAATATATTTCAATGGGGCCTTGTGATAATGTGTAATAAGTGTACGTTAATAAGTGTTATTTTTGTTCCTCGTTTGCAAACAATTAAGGCACTTATAAGGGTATAATAATACAATAAACGACTTTTCATTCTCAGAATGTTTTCTTTCGCATCGAATTTGAAATCGTAAAAGGAACCAATTACATTGTCTAACAGTCAGTCTTGGATATAACAATAGTTTCCACACGAAATAAATATTCGCAAAAGCAGACAAAACTGAATAAGTGTTTGGTAAAATTTGAATTAATGAATATATGCTTCCGAAAGAAAATCAATTTACGATGCTTTTTGTCCGATAGATATCCATTTAAATATATTCTCTATAATTTAATTTATAGTATATAATTGTGTTATTAATACCCAGCGGCGCACATTTATGAAAATAATATTATTACAGATTGCGATTATTTCTCAATAGCAATTATTTCTCAATAGCGATTATTTCTCAAGAGCGAGAAATACGTAGAAACCTTATCGAATAATTATAATCATTTAGTATCCCCGAGTATATTGAAGAATATAAAATATATATTCAAATAACATACGTCAAGATGATATGAGAAAAATACAGTATATATATATATATATATATATATATATATATATGTATATATATATGCATATATATATATACATACATATATATCTATATATACATATATATATGTATATATATATATATATATATATATATATATATATATATATATATATATATATAATAACTGAAAGAAACGAAATAGTGGTCCTGGATATGACCTTAAACTATATACAGTGGTGACGCCCCAGCTTTTGGTCTTTGGGGAGTGTGGAGCCACTCTTTAACTGCAATTGCTCCCAGATTCACTCTGAGTCGTTAAGTTCCCAACTATGGGTTAAATAGAAACCGACTAAAAAAACAACAAATATATTTTATTAAAAAAAATGTATTTGGATTCGGCATTAAATAAGCCGGAAGTGTTGATATGCCGTAGAACACAAAACAAGCAACTAAACAAAATAGTGAGTTGCATTAAGATTGCAAAGAAAAAAAAGAGTAAAGCTGCAACAAGAAAAGTATATGATCAAATTCGTGATCGTATACAGATTCATTGTTCTTAAGAACACCACTTAATATACCTACGCAATTCGCAGCAGTTAAAACAAAAGTTCATCAAGAAACCAGCTTAAAGCTGTTACCCAAACGGTTCAGCTTGAAAAACTTTGCAGACTACAAAATACCGTAAAGGACAATTTTTGTTTTTTTTTGTTCTTTTTTACATTGTAGTCACCACTTATCAAGCCCCAGAAGCCACTCAAGAATAAGAGTTATTGCAAGTATAGTACGTTATTGTGGTGATTTGATGAAGTGTTTACTTCAGGGGGCGGTTCATTAGGAATTTGTTAAAGTTGGACTTCAAGACATCCGGGTTGTAGTCAGGTGGGAAGCAGGCAGACGGAACAGAGTTCCACAGGCCTGCGGTTCTAAGAAAGAAGCTTTGTTCATGGAATCCAGGTTTTGATTTAAGCACAGATAAAGAGTGGGGGAAATTTTTCACAGTGAATTCAGCTAGACGGGTGTTTTTCGTGAAAGATTGGCGAGGGGGGAACCAGAGATTGGAGTTCAAATAAGCACCTGCCATGAAAATAACGATAACACAAGGATAGGCTCGCAACGTCTCTTCTGTGGGAGGGAGGTTGCAGGGTAGAGAAAAGGGCATCCCCCACTAAGCCACGAAGTCTATTTTGTACTCTGTCAAGGCAGGATAGTCTGTGTTTAGTAGCTCCTGTCCAGATATGGCAGCAGTAGTCAATCCTTGGACGTACTTTGCTTTTATACCAATAGATAATTGCATCAGCAGTGAAATATCTTCTGGAGTGGTAGAAGGATTCCACCATCTTTCCAGCGACCTTGGCAAGAGACTTGATGTACGTGTTCCATTTCAGATCAGGAGTAAAGTTCAAACCCAGAAGCTTGTCAAAACACGGGGCCTCTCCCAGAATAGAGCCATCAATCCCAATTGATGCCAGATGAGGATCAGAGCGTTGATGATGTAAGGATAGGAATGGGCATTGTTGTATGATCACATATTTTAAATATACACAAACAAAGATAAAAAAGAAGAAAGATAATAAATTACATTTTATGCATTAAATAGCATAACACTTTCGAATAATGTGTACCACTATAGTGTATGTCCTCTAAGTGTAAGTCTCTGGTTAGTCTCGAATGGCATCGTATACCTTATGTATGGGTAGTTACGAGTGTAATTGTGAAGCAACGGTTGTGCATTCCTCAAAACGCCTCTCGTAAATCGGCACTGCATGAAGCAAGCGGCGTGGAGAAATCCACGTGATTGGAAACAATGCCGAGAAGACATAGAGCACCTGGATTCGCAAATAGTCACTAATTTTAGAACTAACCAGTAGGAACGTTGCTTAACTCCGGTGATCTGAAAGGAACTGGTGTGTGAACATGATTATGCCGTGTCTGACTTTGTATATTGGATTGAAATAAACTCAGCGAATATCGAACACACATGTCTGTAGTAAGAGTTCATCCTTTGTGAAATAATATCTTACGAATTTATCTCCGACACATTGTATGATATTTCGATTGCGATGTTTGATAATTGACTACTAATATTATCAATCTCTTACTTTTTAAAACGCTTGAATAGGCTTACATCTACTTAGCATTCTATATCTGATTGCTCTTTTCTATATTTTCTTGGATATATTTTAGACTCTCTTCGCCAGATGAAGAATATTTATTTTATTACACATATTTAATTGAATTATATAAAGTATAGAATATTTAACTGACTTTTTAATTGTAATATGCAAAGATAAGACACGTTTAGAGATTTTACTCTTTATGTTTTGTTCATGCACATATATTTGGGACGAGTACAAAAATGAAAAAATTGAGACCAAGATACTACCATAATATAACTTATGTACTTATTTCATATTTGGAAAAGATTTAGCTATTATATTATGAGTTAAATACAGTGTATTTTTTTTTAAATTTGAGTACACAGCTGCATGCTATAGAAGTAGTTCAATTAACACCTACAACAATATTATTATATACGTTTTAGGAGCGATATCATACTGAGGGCATTTATAAAGTATCCCAAAAGTTTTCCATTATTTTATAATATTCAGGATTTTTCTTATTTTAAACTATTTACTTAATCCATTCAAACGCTAAAGAAATCTTAATTTCTAATGGTGCTTTTTTACGGGTATAACTATCGCATTTTAATGAAGTATATCGTATCCTGTCACATCTTTTCATCATCAGGCCTTTATGTTTTGAGAATGACATTAAGGGTGACTGTGTCAGGCAATGATGTATTTTCTTATGATAAGGTAATAACTAATATATTCAGAATAAAGGTGATTCAATTAGTTTATTTAAACTTTGCATAAATCTACAGTTTTCGTTTCTTAGTTTTATTCTACTTTATGAGGGTGTAGATTTTTTAAGCTTTTATCAATATAATTTCTGAATATCTGAATATCTGGGTTAGTTTTGTTAACCGAAAAACTGAATATATCACAGGCGCTTTTGAGAAATCGAGTCCGCCTATGTCTCCCGTGTGGTTATTTCATAAATATACAAATATAATCACACTAGATTTGTTAATTCAACGGTTGCCAACAATAGTTTTTTCATGCATTCCCCATGAGTGTAAATGATATTGTCAAAAAGGAAACAGGTGCGAATATATTTACTTTGTTGCATCTGTTTGTTATCATATCATAAGTGATTTTGTGTATTTATTACTGAAAGGCAGCACATAGGTACGAATCACGATATACAGTACATTACAAATGCTCTTACATTCATATATACAAAAGAAAGGTAGATAACGTACGATATTCTCCGATCAAATCATGTCCAAACAATTAGCATAAAGTCTAACAGAACGCAACGATTAAAATATATTCCTGCAATGCAATCTACGAGATAACATCCAAAATAAATGGCTCATCTTTATGTAACATCCCAATTTATCAAAATAAAAAAGGGACTTCACATTGCATTGTTTTCATGACATACCTCATGGATTCATACCTTTAAAAGGTCATTTTTTTTGTTGATAATATTGCAATGTTAGTCACTAAAAACGAAGGACCTACCATAGTTATGCATAAGAGGAGACTCGTCATTGGATTCCTCTATCCGATGAACATTCATCGGTCTCTGTTAGACATTTACCAAGACGAGGCAGTTGGAGTGAAGAACGTTAAGAGATGCTTTCGACGATTTTGGTGTATCGGCAGACAGGTGAGTGACAACGTGTGCTCCGGCGCATAAGTCTGCCACTACATCCATCTCTCGCATAAGTGCATTGACAATAGTAGAAACTAAGTAATAATAATAAAATAATGCGGAACACAAAATGCCGCTCGTTCAAGTATTGCCACTCTTGTCGTTGTAGTTTTTCAACTTTTCGTTCGGATAAAAATTGGATTTTTGTTTGGTCACATTCACACGAAACAAGGGATATTGCCACTTGGACAGAAGGGGCTACTAACTGGAGCCATGCCTAAGAAACATTAAGATGCAGATTTACGTTGTATTTGGACTTTTGCATATCAGTACAGTTTGGGAAACAGGCAACAGGAAGAGAATTCCAAAGTCGTACTGTTTTAAGGAAGAAGCTATCTGATAGAAATCTGACTTACATTTAGGCACAACAATAGGAAAGGGGTATGATTTTATTGCTAAGCGGGTTTATCGGGCATAGGGACGTGGAGGGGGCACAAGTGCAATGAATTCACCAGGGTACATTCCATTAAAATACTTGTAAAACAGGCACAGGGCTGCAACATTGCGGCTATGGAGCAGGGATTAGAGCTTAGTTACACAAAATGTGATCGATTATACAGCAAATCTTATTTTCGGGGCCCTATCAATGAGGGAGAGACTAGTTGTAGATGCATCACCCCAGATGTGGCAAGAATACTCCATATATTGAAGAATGATGTCCTTATAAAAGTGCAGAATATGCTCAGGCATGAGCATATTTCTAGCACAATAGGAGGGGAGGCAACCTACCTTGCAGCATTACATTTTAGAAAAAAAGACTTGTATTATTGCCACAGGTTATACAGTTTTCGATTTTTATAATAACCGACTGACGTTGAAACGGCAGTTAATGCAGGATTCTTTACATTAAGTGATTTTAATCATCTGTGATAAGTAACCATAAAGTAATAATATGTGATTTATATGGAATGACACCAAAAAAATCTAGGCGAAGACTGCGAAATCTAATGTGTTAAAAATACTCTTCACTGACCAATGCACAAACATTATTCCATACAATATTTAGTAAATAATAAAAAAAGTTTATTATGTATAATGTACAAATTGTCGATAGAGAAACATATTTTTATCAAGAGTAGAACACTCTCCAAAGTAAAATGTGTTTTCTATACAGATTCTAGGATTGCCGAAGTCCTCGTGAGGAGAAAGAAAGAGAGAAAGGGTGAAAGAGAGAGAGAGAGAGAGAGAGATAACACCTTGTTTCACTGGCTGTAATAATATATATTCAATTTCGAATTATCTAATGTAATCGCCAGTGAAAGCAGGGGTTGTTTCTCTTTCCACAAAAGTTTTGGACGTCCTGAGGTTAATACCATGAGAATATGGAGAGAGAGAGAGAGAGAGAGAGAGAGAGAGAGAGAGAGAGAGAGATATAGCAAGTGAGAGAGAGGGAGGGAAACATTTTACACGTAAAGTATGTTACCTTGGGTAAATGTATGTTTCTATAACAAAAAATGGACATGATATATATATATATATATATATATATATATATATATATATATATATATATATATATATATATATATATAATAAAATGAATTAATAATTTTCTTGACATTATTTGTTTTTAAAAATTCCCAATTTAAACATTACGGAATGCTTTCTAAAATGTAAAACTCTACTAATTTGTTATTACGGAAAGTTTATGATGTCGATATCCATCTTAAACTTGGTGCTTGAAGAAGGAACTTGTACAACGAGCCAAGGATAAGTACTACATTTACAATATGAGAAACATGCAGTAGGAAAATTGGAAATTCGAACGATAATAATCCATGATCGATGGATGTAACAAAAGTAAGGCCTTCTTTTTTAATTCGCCCGATTGGATATGACGGGTTGGAAATTGCATTGTTATGATGACTTAAGGTATGCATTCATTACCTTTTTGACTCTTCTCTGATTGTATGTATTGATGGTGTTAATTTCTAATTATACAACAAATGTAATTGACATATGTGAGAAGCAGAGATGAATTAAAATATTCTTGACTAAATTCCAATGGGATTTTTATGATTATATAGAAAACCCGCCGCTAATTTAAATTAGTCACACGCCTATCTTGTAACTCGTTTATTGGGATAATTAAACAGTGTAACAAGGTAAGTATAAGCGCGGTTGAAAATATCAGCAGTAGCATAAGGATGGTTGGCGAGTGAAAGTATAGTCAGCAGCAGAGGCCGTTTGAGCACTGTGCAAATAAGCAAGTGTGCACGGGTTTGTGTCAGAAGAAAAGAGGGAGAAAATAATCCCCGACATCGGGGAGAGAACAAAAGTGCGCCTCGAAAACGATGAACTTAAAGGCAAAAACGAGAAATGGCTGGCGACGGTTGACATGTGTTCGAGCAGATTGAAAAAATATGCAGCCTGGTGAAATATAAATAAAAGAGAAATAGAAAGGTGGCCCTGTGAAGGCGGCGGTAAACAATTATGCTGGTGTTGAGACGGCAGTGTTTTATTAATCTCATGGCAGACTAAATAGTTTGAAGAAGCATGAGGCAGGCATTGTTAGAAATATAATAATAACAAATGTCTTTTGCTTAAATAGAAAAATTGAGTATAATTTATATATTTTTTTAGTGTTCCTATTTCGACGATACACGAAATTGTAGGGACCCGGAGATGTTTGAACTTTAACGAACACATTTTCAGTGCAACGAACGCGTTACGAAAGAAACTACAAACCAAAGGGTGATCAAGACGCTTATGCGCACATACCATTCATCGATGGTATTCGTACATTAAGAATTAAGTTACTATGTACAAAAACAAATTTTGAAACAATACATGCCGCTTTTTATATGTGACAACCTCAGTCTTCGTAGCCTTTTAGTTTTGGAGTCAAAATTATAAGGCTGTTGTCGTTTGTAGGCTATATCAATGTTGTTTCTAGGACACACCATGGGCGCGTATGTAAAATATATAATAATAAACGAATAATGATAATATAAGAAGGTATGCTCAATGATTGTTAATTATATAACATTTATTTACCAATAACATGTAATGTACAAGATGATAGGTGTTGATGTTCCTAATTTTCGAAAGTGATATCCCTTCTTATTTTTAAATTTCTTCCCTGAAGAAGAGATGATACTATCGAATTTAGAAACGTCGACTCTTTCATCTTGGAGACACACTATGTTGATAACTAAATGTTATATAGTTGAAAATATTAGAAAATTCTTTCTAATATTTTTATGATTCTTTTATATGTTCGGTTGGTGCAGACATAATGTCGTTTTTTGACGTTCAACTATATATATATATATATATATATATATATATATATATATATATATATGTATAACTATTTTTGCACCAACATATTACTAACTCGTGCCCACCTTGTTTCTATCGAACCGCATGTATATAGCCTTCAAACACAACCCCTTTTCGAGAAACCTTATTTGTTTTTCACTAAAAGAAATCCCCATTTCTCAAGGCTTGGGGCCACTCGAGGTAAAGGGTCAATGAGTGTCAGACACCCACTGGGACGGGACAATATCGGGTAACTGTTAGTATAAAAGATTTGGTAAGTTGGATTAGTTAAGGAGAGTGCTTATCAAGAAATTATTTCCATTGTAATTGAGAATGACCCTATTGTTTTTAATGACCCCTGTTTTTTATATCTCAATGTGCAATCTCTTAATTGTCGGTTTTATGCTAAATGGAAGGGTAGATTGTAAATATTATTAGAAAAAAAAATTGAAAGCAATATTGATAGAAATGAAAGAAAAACGAAATGTATTCAACATCAAAACTAAGCGAAAAACATTCATAGAAAAAATGATCGGGATAGATGTATTTTAATGGTGGGAAAAGTGAGAATTGTGCAATACTGAAACGTCATTTGTAGTCAAAGACTATACATTTTTTTGTTTTAGCTGTAAAAGTCTACTACCTAATAGCAGTGCTAATAATTTAAAGAAGGAAAAAAAGAAAATGCCCGTTCATTCTTTTTCGTTGTTAGTCTGTGGACATTAAAGGCTAACAAAAGAAATGGAGCGCCAATAAAATGATCACAAGATCAGATTCACTGCTCCTTGTTAAACATAGTTTATTGCGTCGGTCTGGCCTTGTTCCCATTGTATATTTACTTTTCGTGTTTTGGCTTTTATTTTGCATTCAGAACTGTTTTTTCATATAAAAAATGTCCACTCATTTATGCAGCGTAACAGCGCGGAAAGTATTTCGTTTTAAGAGATACATTTACCTCAGAGCTTTATACACGTTTACCAGAATCACTGTTAACTGATATCAGAAGGAAGTTGTAATCACTTCTCCGGCAATCCATTTACAGTAAAGGCATGATTAGATAAAAATAAGCCGTTTTATAATGTCAACTACAATTTGTTCCTTTTTACTTTCCCCATAATAAATATATAACGTCCGTCTCTTCTGTGTAAACTATTACAAATGCATTTTGATCTCTAATCATTTGCATCGTTTAGAGAAGTCCCATTTAAGTTGCATGTAGACATCGATATCATTAGAGTGAATCGTTTATCTCATTATATATATATATATATATATATATATATATATATATATGTATATGTATATGTATATGTACTTGCGCAGCCTTACATTTAGATCATACAGACTCAAACAGACCGGCGTATGTACAGACATGCATGCACACGTGCGTGTATATATATATATATATATATATATATATATATATATATATATATATATATATATATATATATATATATATATATATATATATATCCTGCAAATTATAGACAGGCTAATAGATAGATTTACACATGCAGACGAAATCTCTATGCTAAAAAAGAGATGTTCACGAATAATTTATGCATGTGTGAATATATATATATATATTGTCCCCAGCATCAGCAGAAGAATCTCCAACCTTTCATCCAGCAGAGAGATTTTCCAACAATCTGCGCCATATTATAACAGAGCGCTCCGAGAAAGTGGATACCAGGAAGATATTTCATATATGCCCAATCCACCCACCAGACAGCGCAGACCCAACAGATCCAGGAACATAATTTGGTTCACCCCTCCGTTCTCCCTCAATGTCAGGTATAATATAGGTAGACAATTCCTTCTTCTAATAGATAAGCATTTTCCACCCACAAACAAACTCCATAAAATCTTTAATAGAAACACCATCAAAACTAGCTATTCCTGGTCTCCCTCAGCCGGCTCTATCCTGACATCTAAACCCCCAATCCCTATTAACCCCCCTAACCCTCGCTGCTCATGCAGGGGAGGAGATACCTGTCCTCTGGGGGGAGGCTGCACAATCAAATCTATCGTTTACCAGGCCAAAGTCATTCCTGAAAATAACCCAGGTAAAGAAGAAATCTACATTGGAATGACTCAGGGTACCTTCAAGCAGAGGCTGTATGCACATAACTCCACTTTCAAATATCCCCAAAAGAAATTTGGCACATCTTTAGCCACCAAGATTTGGGCGCTTAAAGAATCTAATACTCCATATAAAATAAAATGGTCAATCATGGATATTAAAAAATCTTACGACCCAACCTCCAAGACCTGCTCACTTTGCACTACTGAAAAATTTAGGATCCTTCAGGCTATCAATAACTAAAATCTCTTGCCTGTATGAATATTAAAAACGAAATCTTCAGACAATGTCCCCACAAAAGAAAATTCCTCCTCGCCAAATGGCCTAACAACAGCATAACTTAACCGATTCACACTCCATTTACACAAAGACTCCTAATTCACACATAGACACCTAAATACCACATTCACCTCTCACTCTAAACCTCAAACCATCTCTCTTCTAATCATACCTCAACATTCCTCGCCACCTTACCTCCTTACTATCACACACCCTATTTACACAAACACACCCTATTCACTTATAGACACCTAAATTCCACATTCACCTCTCATTCTAATCTCCAAACCAACTCTCTTCTACTCATATCTCAACCTTTCTCACCACCTAATATCCTTAACCTTACCATATACCCCCCCAATAATAAGGATAACCTTTATAGAGAAACTATTCCCCTTCCCCCCCACAACCTTCGCATCTGATAGTTGTTAAGTCTTTTAATATTTATTAATTTCCTTTAATTATTTTAATTATCTTAAATTTCTCCATTCACTATTATTCTCTCATAATTAAAATATTAATATTTTTTAAAAAAAATTAAAATTCTTTTAAAGTTCTTATTTTTTATTTATTTATTAAATTTACCTTATTTATCTTTATCCTTATTTAATTTAATTTAATTAATTTAATTAATTTAAATAATTTTAAAATTTTTATAAATCATATTAATATATGCATGCTTTTCTCATTATTTATTACCGTTAATTGCCCTACTTTTATTTATTGATATGACTTTAACAGGACCTTTACATTTTTTAGAAAGTTTTCCATCGCACCCCCTTCCCCGCTATGCATGCACACACACACACACACACACACACACACACACACACACACACACACACACACACACACACACATTCTTCCTTTCTTTCTTCTATAATCATAATCTATCAACGTCGGTTTTAAACGATATTTTTTTAAATATGAAATTCTGAGTCTTAAACACTCGTCTAGCGTTTCTTCTATGTTCGTTCATTTTGCATTAGTTTCAGATTTTTCTTTGTCGCCGAAGAGATTATACCGATTTTCCACAGTATATTATTACTGTTTTCGGTGTATCGAAACCAATGGTACGACCTTGAAATATGTATATATAGTGTCATAATAAATATTGTATATATATATATATATATATATGTGTGTGTGTGTGTGTGTGTGTGTGTGTGTGTGTGTGTGTGTATTTAAATTTTTACTATACTAGCGAGATAGGGGGCGCCCAGTTTTACCCTATCGTAAAATACCAGTAAATATCATATTTATTGGTCCAGAGTTCGTATATGTTATTATAAATTTGCAAATTCAAAAGTAAAAAAAAGGTATTTCGATGCCATTAGCAAAAATCAAAACTGTAGCATACAAATTTGGTGACAACGTGTATGTATAAACGTTTGCACCTATTGTGTAGCCTTAACATTATTGTAACCGACAAGAAATCCATAAATCAACGGTCCGTAAAAAATCTAAGTGGAGCGTCTGATTCGGAGGGGATGGAGTTTGAAAATGTGTACACAGACAGATAACATTTATGCATTCATTTTATTGAAACTGACCACACTATTTTAACATTGTTAAACGATAAGTAGAAATAGTTAAATGTAGTCGCAATATATACAGAAGGAGAAAAAAAAACCGAGGATACAAAGATATATGTCGATTCATATAAATGTAATCGTTTATTCAATATGAGGATTACATCATTACAGGTGATATATATGACCTTTATAAATTTTTCGAAGCCAGATGAATCTCATTAGAAGAGAAGAAAGGCACCAAGTAACATATTAGAAAAGGTATGTCTAAGTGTAATTACATTAGGAATAAATAATGAACTATCCAAGGTAAAGGGTTAATTGCATAAATATAGAGAGGTAAAGTTGGAGAAATTATATGCATTATACAAAAACGGGATAATCACACTTATATGCATTTGTATATATCTTTATATTATTTGTATTATACAATTATGAAATTATTTGTATTATACAAAAACGGGATAATCACACTTATATGCATCAGTATATATCTTTATATTGCCGTTTTCCTGTTTCTTTCTGTATATAAGCGCCAGCTTAAATGATGAACTTTGTATTCTTTCTTTTTTTAAATACGTTTTTGCTATCGGGACCTGTGGAAATTCCACATCAATCTTTTTCATACGTAATATATTAAGGTTGACAGTCTGTGGATGTTCAGCGTAAATGCAAACGCGTTGATGTTATTATATCTCTTTTAAAAATCGTCAAACGTATTTATGTAAGCTAGTAAGGACGCCCGGCGTAGCCCGGTTGTAAGATAGGCTTAAATATGGTACTGTAATTTATGTAGATGTCATATATATAATTATATGAAAGATTATATGTATGCCTGTCTTTGTTTTTTAAAAAATAATTATTAGATCATGGTTAAGGTTTCGAATGAAGCAGATTTCATTTTTTTTCCATCATATTTTCCCTTTTGGCAATGGTTACAACCATTTGTTTGATTAAAAATTCGATAATATGCGTAAACACTTACTTTCTGAATTTATCTTATGATTTTGACCAGGATTGTGTGTGTATATATATATATATATATATATATATATATATATATATATATATATATATATATATATATATATATATATATATATATATATATATATATATATATATATATGATTTTTGATTTATTTATTTCTTAGAAGCGATTCTGTGGTGTTTTTTTTTCACTCCCTCAGTCATTTAAAGGCAGATGTTATCTGCCCTTTGATTATACTCTTGTGGCCCGCACATTTTGACTGCCTATTTCTTGTAATGGATTTATTTTTCAAATAAGTATTTGTTTAAATATTTTTCACTTGCACAGAATTAAGTGATCTATAGATATTACAGTAGATTAACATCTCATCAATATTGATATTGAGACTCGAACTCACCACCGCTCGATACGTAGCCGGATGAGTGGTGAGTTCGAATATTTATAAGTTTAGCTATACCAACGTGAAGTGAAACTTCGACATATGTCATGTCTATAGATAACTTAAGTTCACGGACGTAGAAAATATTTAAATAAATATTAAAGTAATGAATTAATTACAAATAATACGTCCCAAAAATATGGGCGCGACAAGAATGTAACCAAAGAGCAGATAATTTCCCCTTTAAAGCCCTCACGGGGTGAAAACCCCCCACAGAATAGCTCATAAAAAAATAATAAATAACCCCTCTTTCATTTAAAAGCAACGAAATCCGTGCATAGACTTTTTTAAATCTCATGATCCGGTGGTAAAGCATCAGGCTACGTGTAGATCGGTTGTGAGTTCGAGTCTAAATGAGTGTAGATATCCTGACGAGAAGTGAAACATCAAACCATGGGATGTCTACGGATAACTTAATTTAATGCACCTAGGAAAATATTTAAATTATACATATATATATATATATATATATATATATATATATATATATATATATATATATATATATGCAAAACTTAAGTATCTTCACCTATAATCCAAACAGGACCTTATGAAGAATACTTAGTAAAATCTTTATTACAAGAAGTGTAAGTTCATAACAATTAAACGACTTTACTTGGGAGAACAACAAGATGTAAGCGGTATGCATTAAATAAATAACATACCACTATATTATTAGTATACACATTTTTCTTTTAAAGTATTTTTCTATTTGATCTTGGTTTCCTCTCACTATGTTTCTCTGTTACTGCCTCCCTCGTTCTCTCTCTTTCTCGCTCACTCTCTCTTTCTCTATCTCTCTCTATATATATGTGAAAATTCAAATATATATAGTTATATATACTAGGATATCGACCCGGCGTTGCCTGGTTGATTGTCTGGACCGTTTAGCAGTTATTTTTCTGGGCTAAAGCCAATAAAAAAATCCTCACATCTTATTACCCTGTATATCAAATTTCGAGGCTTTACCCTCCAAATTGGCATAGTAATTTTGTAGAAAACGTAAAAATGAAATATTTTGAATTTTGACACAATTTTTTCTGTTTTGCATTTGGCTGAAGAGATCCATCAGATGGAAGATAAGCTATGGTATAAGGGCCTGCTTCACAAGATTTCCAGCTACGGTATAACTGAAAATTTTTTCTCAATCATTAAATCATTACTCTCTTATAGACCCATAAGATTAGTGGTTAATGGGCGGAAATCAGATGACCTCAGTATTAATACTGGGCCAAATTCTCTTCCTGATCTACACCAATGATCTCCCGAAACACATACTTAAATTATTCGTTGACATCTATGCTGATGGCAGGGTAATCTATGGCAACACATCGAAGGCTGTAAATTACAAAGTACTCTCTGATTCTCTCTCCTCTGATCTCGAGCGGGTGTTACAGTGGGGGAAGAGGTAGCTGGTTACTGTTGATGCATCTAAAACCAAGCTCATATCTTTACACCATCAACGCTCTGATAACCCATCTGTCATCAATTAAAATGGATGGCTCTCGTCTAAGGGAAGATCCATGTTTTGATAAGCTTCTGGAATCCACCTTTATTCCTGACCTGAAATGGGACATGTACATCAAGTCAGTTCCCAAGGTGCTGGAAAAATGGTAGGATCTTTCTACCCCTCCAAAAGATATCTCACTGCTGATGCATTTCTCTATCTGTATAAAAGCCAAGTACGTCCAAGGATTGATTACTGCTTCCAGTCTACCCTGCCTTGACAGATTACAATATGGGCTTCATCGCTTAGTTTAGGATGCCCTTTTCTCTTCTCTGCAACCTCTCTCCCACAGAAGAGCCGTTGTGAGCCTGTCTTTATTTTATCGTTACTTCTATGGCAAGTACTCGTCAGAGCTCTAATCTCTCGTCTCCCTCGCCAATCTTTCACGAAAATACCCGTCTAGCTGAAACCACTGTCAAAAAGTTTCCCCACTCTTTATCTGTGCCAAAATCAAAATGTAGATTCCATGAACAAGCTTCCTTCTAAGAATGGCACGCCTGTGGAACTCTGTTCCGTTTGCCTGTGTCCCACCTAACTACAACTTGGATGTCTACAAGTCCAACATAAACAAGTTCCTGATGAACCTCTCCCTTACGTAAGACATGTTATCAAGTCTCCAATACTAATATACTGTACACGCAATAACCCTTATCTCCGAGTGACTTCCTGGCCTTGATAAGTGTTGACCAAATTGTTAAAAAATTAAAAAAAAGACCTGCTCTGTACTTTCAATGTTGGCATAAACCGTTTTTCATATTGATAACTGGGTCCGAAGGCTGTCATTTGAAATGCGCAATTGAAGTGATCTATTTCTTTCATTAAGTTTCTTGATTCAGGATTTGAACCTGTGAGCAAGCGTAGTAGCGGTTGTGGAGGTTTTTCAAGAAGTGGGAGTTTCACCTTGCCATTCGACCAGCATATTCCCGCTGGGTCACTTGTGCCATCTATTCACGAGACAATCGAAGGGTTTCTTGTACATAGAGTCTATGTGAGAGTGTTCAGCCTAATCAGAAGACGAAATATAGTTGAATGCTTTTTGAGACCAGCGTACTTTTTAATCTTAAATGTCCTTCCAAATTGGCTCTTTATTGTATATGGCCCTCCGTCCGTCTGTCTCGTTGCTCTAAATTTTCTGAAGCGCCTGCAGTGGGCATAGCTGAAGCATTTGTCCTATTACATCTGTCTCGTTGTTCTTCGGTTTCCGAAGCGCGTGCAGCAGACTGACCTAATGTTTTTCTTTAAGACGATTCTTTCGTTGCTCTTCAGCCGAACTGAAACATGTCTTTCCCAATAACTTCCGCTTAGGTCTTAGTCCATTGAAGCTTGAGAAACAACTTGGATGTTACTCTTTTTATGTGGGTAAATGGGGAAGATTGGCGTGCAGTGCACCGTCTAATGCTGGAACTGAGAGAGGTCATGCAAATTTGAATTATCACCAATTGAATCCGAATTTGCAATGAAAGAAGAACAACTCCCAGCCGAATGGGGCAAACGACCCTTTTCATCAAATACGACCCTTGCATCCCTTGGCGATTCGTCTGTATCGTAGGGAACAGTAATTGTTGATTGTTGCGCCATGCGCCTTCTTTGCTTCAGTTGATGCCTCGACTTACTTATCGATGACCTTCCCTTTTGTGGCATAATTGATAGGAATGTTCTCAAAATTAACAGCAGTAATATAAGTGTAATGAATGTAATGCAAAATAGACTGACGAAATTATTACAATCAATTGTTTGATTTAATTCAAAATGAAAATTAATATTTCTAAAATCTATAAATATTTTAAGCAAGCTGTCAGTAATAGAAAGATGTAAATAGAAAATATCGAAAAATAAATATATAAAAAATATGCCCAGTAATTTTTTCAAACTGGTAATACCTTGCTTAATACATAGTGTTGTGTTGAGTCTGTAAATAGAAAATATATTAAAAAGAAATAAAGCAAGGTGCAAAGTAATTTTATTTAGGAGGTTTGTCTACAATTCATGTAACATCTAAAGTAATATATTCCTGATTTTTTCATAACGTTCAAAGTGTTTCTAATTTTTTTTTAAATATATCAAGAAGATGAAAATTATGTCCTTAAAACTACTTTTCAGTTAATAGTAAAAATGAAAAAAAATCATGAAGTTGTTATTGCTCGATATTTTACAATACTTTTTCATTAAAAACGTCATTTAAAAACAGTTCAAAATGTAAAAAAAATAATAAATACAATAGCAATTCAAAATTAAAAATAATATTTCTTAAATCTATAAATAATTCAAGGAAGCAGTCAGTAAAAAATATGTAAATAGAAAATATCTTAACATATATATATAACATAAACATGATCAGAAAATGAAACAACAAAACTGCTAATACCTTGCTTGATATACAGGATTTTGTTGAATCTGTAAATAGAAAAGTAGTAAACAGAACGAAAGGAGTGGCAGAGTAATTTAATTTGGGGGTTTGGCTAAAATTCATTTCACATCTTAAGTAATATTTCCCTGATTATGTTTGTTATAACGTTCAAAGTGTTGTTCTGCTTCTACTAAATAAAAGTTTTTAACAATCATCGAATTAACGCATAACCCACAAGAAAAATATTTATAAATGGCTCAGAGAATATTGGCTGACCATAACTTATAACAAATTATTTCTTACTGTACAGAAATAATATTTGATTTTTTTGAAAAATACCAAGCAGATGAAAAATATTTTCTTAAAACTACTTCTCAGTTAATGGGGAAAAATGAAAAAAAGGAATTTGTTTCAAGAAGTTGTTATTGCTGGAAATTTTACGATAATTTTTTATTAAACGACATTTAAAAAACAGTTGAAAAATGTTAAAATATATTAAATACAAATGTATTTCCCAATTAAAAGTAATATTTCTAAAATTTATAAATAATTAAGCAGGCAGTCAGTATTAAAAAGATGTAAATAGAAAATTTCTTAACATAAAAATTACAAAACTATGGTTATTGAATGCAACAAAAAATGGTAATACCTTGCGTAATATACAAGATTGTGTTGAGTATGTAAATAGAAATGCAGTAAACGAAAGAAGAAACGAAAGGAAAATGTAATTAGGGGGGCTACAGTGTATGCCTAAATTAAAATAATCTATACCTGTTTTTGTTATAACGTTCAAAATGGTCTTATGCTTCTACTAAAAAAAACAATGTTTTAACAATCATCGAATTAACAAGGAAAATGTTAAGAAAAAATGAAAAAGAAAATAATTTTTTTAAAGAAGTTATTATTGTATGGAATTTGGAGATGATTTTTTGCGTATTAATTACATTTAAACGGCAGTTGTCGCATTTTCAATGTGTTTTGGGTTAGTTTCGTATTATTGTATTTTTTTAAAGGTTGACCTAGCAAAACTGGAAAAATGTGCATTGTAACATTTAAACAGATCATCTAATATACCCATATGCAAAATATCTCCATCTTCAGACATAATTAAAAAAGATGTATTTAAAAAAATGAGGCGTGGTTACGATTAAGGCATTTACAAAAGCGTATATGTGCGTGAGGGTGTGTTGCTATAGAAAGCAGACGTAAGATTTGGATGTAAATGGCAAGTTTTGTATATAAATTTCTTTTGGGGGTAGTTTCGTATGATTTTATTTTTGTAAAAGTTCACTTACAAAAACAATTAACACCACCCAAGCTTAACAATAAATGATTGCCTTTCATTTGATTCTGAAATCAAGACGAGTGATATAATCGTTTAGCATGAGTTTTGATTATTATATTAGCCAATCGAAACTGTTCCTAGTGTTCACGCAATTATTTGCTCGTATATATATATATATATATATATATATATATATATATATATATATATATATATATATATATATATATAGTAAGTTATAAAATGTATATGGCGATTAAGCTAGACTGAATATTCCGCGTTTCATCCACTCTAGGATTTTTAGGTGCAGAATTCGCGCATAAGCCTGACGAATCCTAGAGTGGATGAAACGCGGAATATTCAGTGATGCTTGATCGCCATATACATTTTATAACTGGCTAACTAGCTCTACCTACGTATTGAGCACTTTTGAAGTAAATACTTAAAGTTTACGCATAAATCTGTACTTTCGTATATTAATTTAATGTGAGTAAATTAAGAGGTTATATATATATTATATATATATATATATACAGATAGACAGATAGATAGACTATTAAAGTATATGTTCTGTACATATAAATTATAACTTATAGTATTTTACAACTACGTATCCGATACTAATAGGGAATGAAATACATTGTCTTAAAGCTATTGTTCTTTCAGTGCATGGGTTTCCCCTATGTGTTGTAATTCATTAAGTAACTGACGGTATACATTTCCATGGCAATCAAAAAGATCGCGGAGGAAGCTTGTACAATATCTATCTTTGCTTGCTAAAATCTAGATCAGGGATTAATGATAAACATTCTTGGTAAGTTTATATAAAAACAAAACACATTAATTATTATTTTTTAATACAAATCGGAAAGTGTATGCACGTGTCATTCTTGTTTTTTTTTAATATTCTGAACTTCAAAATACTTTATCATATCTATTCTAAAATATTCGAATAATATAGAAGGATCATAATCTCACTTTTGTAAATGTAAGATGAAGAAAAGTGATTCCCTTTATATTTTTAGATCTTAAGAAGGAAATATTGTAAAACGCCATCATAATGTGGATTCCAATATACAGACTTAAAAGTAGTCAGCAAATCTTATCAGCTTATTTTTAAAATGTTTCCACTTTAAACCGCTTGCTATTCAAGAAATCTGTCGATATCTTCTGGAGACTAGTATTGGACCGGACTTGGCTTCCTTCACACGTCGAACTCAACCCCGTTGTCCTGCAATAAACTGGACAAGAATTCTGGAGTACACGTATGCACGTCGAAATAAAAATAATATAAGCAAAATAGTAGTATCGATAGCCTTACCAATTATGGAGTTCCTCATGCTAACATAGAAGTTCATCTATAGATTTTCTTCGCTTAATTGCGACTCCACTAAAATGATTCGACTATGGGTTCGACTGATTTTCACCCCTTTTTATTAAAATACATGTGAGTTAATAGAAGAATAACTGCTCTATTATAATTCACAAAGTAGTAAGGGTTATTGCGTCTTTTAGGTGGGCGAGGTAACCCCATTGTTATGACTGTTTATTACAATGGTAAGTAAGCTGTATGCTCCGAAGTAAGTTGTATGCTTCGTTCCTCAAGTCAACATTTAAACAGCATACATTCTAACTGTAATATCCGAGAGTATATACCATTCAGTTGACAAAACAGGGAAGAGGAGAGCGGTAGCTCTAGATATATCTAAGGCTTTTGACAGAGTATGGCATGAAGGTCTTCTCAGGAAAATCAGATCATGCGGTATCACTGGAAAATACTTAACATAATTAAATCCTTCTTAGATAAGAGAAAAATCCAGGTTGTCCTCGATGGTCGTACATCCAAACAATATGATATACATGCGGAAGTCTCTCAGGGGTCTATCCTTGGACCTCTATTACTCCTAATATTCATAAATAACTTCCCTGACAAAATTGTCTGTGAGATGGGTATATATGCTGAGGACACCACGCTCTATAAAATACACGACAGAAAAACAAATGAACACATATCTAAAGAAATGGCAGAAACACGAGAGGATAACCTCCAATCTGTAGTGGAATGAGGACAAAAATGAATGGTCACATTCAATGCTGCCAGGACTAAACTAGTTACCTTCAATGAGTACAAGAAACCTTCTCTACCAGCAATAGCAATGGGCAAAGACTCTTTATCTGAAAGCACATCTTTTAAACTCATCGGCCTAACGTTCACAGAAAACATAAGTTGGAAAAATTACATTGAGAGCATTGCCAGGACCTCTACAAAAAAGGTAGGTTCTCTCTACCGTGCTAGAAATCTACTAAAGCCCGAAAGTATTCTGTACCTCTATAAGACCACCATTCGCCCATGTATATAGTATTATTGTCATATTTGGGCCGGCGCATCTGTCTCTCACTCCTAGACAAGATTCAAAAGAGAGTCGCCAACCTAATAGGTACTGAATTGTCATCCAAGCTTCAGCCTCTCTCCCAGCGATGTAATGTAGCACCCCTCTGCCTGTTCTACCAAATCTTTTAACGGTGAATATTCCGACGAACTGCAAGCAATTGTACGCCCTCTACGTAAATACCGCCGACAAACCCGACAAGCAGTAACATCTCACCCCTTCACAGTAGAGATCCCTAGATGTAAGAGAGCCTTCTATGGCAGTAGTTACTTCGCCATAACCGATAGACTTTGGAATTCCCTGCCAAGTTCCTGCTTCCCCAACTGTACTTGCATGCAGAAGTTCAAGTGTAACGTGAACCGAGATCTTGCTGCCCAACTCCCCACCTAGTAGCCATGTAGCCTGTGTCCCTAATAGCAGTCCCAAAATCAAAGTGGCAATGTGCCTTGTTTGGGGTCAAAATGTAATTAAAAAAAAAAGTAGCTCAGTAGCGGCTTGGTTTCTATCAGTTTTGGCAAATAGCAAACCGAATCCTGAACAGAAGTGTAGGCTCTATCCCAACTGTTGTCAACGGGCCTGAGGTAATCTCGTCAGCATCAGACAAAGCCAAACTCTTTGGCAAGCTCTTTGCAGCTAATTCCAACAATTGCGACCAAGCCGCCAAACCCCAGTATTTCTTCGTGTATCTGAAAACACGTTATGTGACATACAAATATCTGTACGTGATGTTGCCTAGCATATCAAGAACCTAGACTCCAGTAAAGCAACTGGCCCCGACGGTATTCCAATTATAATGCGCAAAAAAGCTTTAACCAGAATTAGCGTCCACACTTACAAAGTAATTTAAGCGTTGTCTTAAAAAAATGCTTCGTAAAACCGTGGAAAATCTTATCAGTATGCCCTATATTTAAGAATTGAGGTGATCGCTCATCTCCCTCTCCGTATAGACCAATAACTCTTCTGTGCATCATGAGTAACATGCTAGACTCTGTGTTAAATAGAGAAGTAGTCAACGACCTCAGCTTAAATTACCTTTTCAGTGACGTTCAATATGTTTCCATTCTGCAAGATAGACAACACACGTGCTTACAGTTATATCTTATAGGATTAGCGAATCTCTCGACTGAGGCTTACTCGCTAGGGCAATTGCTCTTGACATATCAAAGGCCTTTAATAAAGTATGGCATAACGGTCTACTTCACAAGATCTCCGGCTATGATATAGCTGGAAATCTCTTCTCAATTATTAAATCATTTCTCTCTGTTAGGTTCATATGAGTAGTGGTAGATGGACAGAAATCAAAAGCTATCTGTATTAACGCTGGACTAACTCAGGGGTCAATCTTGAGCCCAACCATCAACCTGATCTACATTAATGATCTTCCAGAGCACATCCTTACACAATTCGCAGACATTTATGCTGACGAAACTAATTTCCATGGTTCCACGTCTAAGATCATAAACGACAAAGTTTTTCTGATTCTCTTTCCTCTGATCTTGTGTATCTGTACAATGGGGAAAGGGTGGCTGGTTACTTTTAATAATCTAAAACCAAGCTTCTGTCTTTACATCATCTTAGCTATAATGTCAATCTGCCATCAATTGAAATGAATGGCTCTCGTCTTGGGGAGGTTTCATGTTTTGACATGCTTCTGGCCTTGACCTTTACTCCTGACATGAAATGCAACACGTATGTAAAATTTCTTGCCAATAATCGAAGGATATCTCACTCTGAATGCAATTCTCTATCTATATAAAAGCCAGGTACGACCAACTATGGAGGACTGTTGCCACATCCGGGCTGAAGCTGCTAGAAGCTTTGACAGAGTTCAAAATAGACATCTTAGCTTAGTGGGGGATGCCCTTTTCTCTTCCCTGAAATCTCTTTCCCACAGAAGAGACGTTGCAAGCATGTTTCTGCTTTACCGTTATTTTCATGGCAAGTACTCGACTGAGCTCCAATCTATGCCCCCCTCGCTAAACTTTTACGACAAACACTCGTCTGACCGAAATCACAATCACTAATTTCCCACACTCCTTGTCTGTACCTTGACCTAAATGTAGATTCCACGAAGAAACCTCCTTTCTTAGAACTACAAGCCTCTGGAACTCTCTTCCTATTGCCTGCTTTCCAGCTTACTGTAATCTTATTGTCTTCAAGTCTAACGTTAGCAAGTTATTGATGATTCTTTCGTTAAGTAATCTAATTTACAAAATTCCCACTACTTATGTCCACTACGCTATTACTAAATTAACTAATGCATACCCATTAACCCTTATGCTCGAGTGGCCACTGGACCTTTACAAGCGATGATTCCTGTGTAAAAAAAAAAAAAATTGACTATTTAAGAGGGCAAATAGATTAAGCATTGTTTCTTAAATGGCCTTTTTGTAGTCAGCTTAAAACAGTCTTTCTCTAATTTGTTGCGAAACATAATTAAACCCATAACGAGCCGACTTACTTAAACTTGTGAAACTTTTATTTCATAAGAGCCCAATCGTCATCCATTACTGTAATATAAAACTATTCGCAATGCTTATCATCAGCGATAGCGATTACTCAAGTTCTAAGGACACATATAATGATTAGAACAACGCCGACTGCCATCAATGGGCAAACGGTAGTGATGCACAGTGTGTAAACTTTTAGTGAATACAAGCAAATAGATAATATAAAAGTTAGTAATATAGAAAAAAAAAGGTCATGTCATATCGTAAAATTTGCATTTCGTAGAGTGAATATCCTGAAGATAGAGAAGTTGAGTAAATAGACGAAACTCGTCAGAGAGCTGAAATGGATATGGAATATGACGAAGGTCAGAAAAAGGCATAATCGTAGGAGCATTCAAATCAATGTAAAAATCTTTGAAAAAAAAAGAATAAATTAAAATCATGACGACATAGAGATAACATACAATGGATAGTAATAGTTAAAGCAACTGTAATATTAAGAAGATTTCTTGAATGTGAAGATTACCAACTAATTCTGTCTTGTGAGAAGCGAGGAGTATTGTCATTGAGAAATATGTGACATCGACTTTTGCAATGGTAGTCATTTGCAAAATTTATAGAAACAGATGGAGAGTACTAGTTACCTGGTCAATCTTTCTGTAATAATGACTTCATTGAAGTCTGTGGTTATTGCGCAAAAAAAAACTGTCAATAACAACAACGATACTACAGTTCATTATAATGATAATAAATGACCCAAGAAAAATACTGCTTCATGCCAGTGAACAATATCCGTATTGACCTGAATGAAAACTCCTAGTGGATACAAATAACATTAAAAACGAATGCATTACTAAACCTTCAGAAGTTGCAGCATACGCAATCACATTTAGGATAATTGATGAAAGCTTTGGAAACTAGAATGTAACGAGGGCAAAGAAGGTCTTATTTAAAAAAAAAAAACTACCCTAAATTAATGAACAACCGGGTATTATTACTAATAAAATACTCTGAATCAATCATTAACTGCAATGATAAATAAATTTAATGGGATATTTTACGAATAATGAGCATGCAAAAAAGTATACACTGTGGTATATGATATGTAACTAGAATCGAAAAGGGAAGAAAATTATTAAATGTAAAATATTATGTAGAAAAAAATGTACATAACTAAGAAAACACAAATATTGATGACGAGAGGAGAGACGATGTTATGGAGAATAAACCACAGAATTATGAAACTATAAACAAAAAAGACACAACAAGAAAATGGGAAGAGAACACTATGCGGATGTTTCAGAACAATTACAAGAGAAAGGAATCAAGAAAACACCTGGTAAAAAAAAAACTAAGACAAGAAACATGAACAGTGAAAGAGAATATCTACTGAGAGCTACTCAGAGCGAAATGATTTTAAATACCTATATAATAACGGCCAATAGAAAACAAACGTAGGAAAACAATCAAAGTAGACTATGTGGACAAAGAAGGAAAACAGTATACAACATAAGTAGTGAATGCAGCAAACTATAAAACAAGATTATAAGAACAGCCAGGGTTGCATGGGGAACAGTACATTGGAAACACTGCAAACGACTAAATACCTCTTTCTGACAGGACAGACTATGTTTGTGAATGGTTATTGATAATTAAATTAAACATAAAGGAAGAACAGCATTTGCGAGCCGCCCTAGTAGTAGCGGTTAGCGGATTTTACAATAATACACACATAATATACATTGACCAACAATGGTTATTGAAAAGCCTCAGTAAGTCCATTTATCACTCGACCTAAAGGACTAACAGTGAATATTTTTAATTATTTCTCACTCTTATGGAATTATCTGCCTCTATACGAAGGTATGATAAAATTCATCATAATAAAATATTATTATTATTATTATTATTATTATTATTAGTTGTTGTTGTAGTAGTAGTAGTATTGGTATTGTTGGCTAACAGGGAGATTTCACACAGGTTATCAAAGATATTAATGAGTACAACATGTGGTGTTCCCTAGAAGCTGAGTGACAACTCAACTTTTTCAGGTTATCCACCTCTTTCCATAATATTGGCGAATGAATTTCTGGTATCGCAACAGCTGCTTGCTATTGATTTCTCGTTGGCAGCGGCCGTTGATCTTCACTGGAATCTGAGTGACAATAAGCCTTACAATTCTCTTCGCAATTATACAGTGGAGGTCGTCATTGCTCACTCCTCCGTCTTTCCTTCCTCCTTGATTACTTGGCTACCTGGTCTCTTTTTTGGGGGGGTCAATTATGCGGTAATAGGGAGATAGGTGAATTTAGCTAACTTCTAGGTATACGGCTTCAATGTTCTTGGCTTCATGTAGCGCTTCATGTTTTCTCTCTGCAGCAGTTTTTCTGGTCTGCTCTTGTTGTTCGTGTGTGTTAGTTTTCACATTCAATGTTTTTCCTAAAGATTTCAGCTGGTTTACTTATTGTGGTCGTTGTATTTTTCCAGTTATTCCTCTGATTCAAATTTATCCCCTTCTCTTTTCAAAGCTTTTCGGATTTTTTCAAAGTGCTCCTATTATTATACGTACTATGTTGATTTTTTTATCATCAATATTCTTTTCAGTTCTCTGGCTAGCTCTGGGTATTTGATCCATTTCTCCTTTTCTTTGATATTTTTTATGTGGTCAGCTCGAGCAGAAAAGTTTAGGAGTTGGCAGGGCTTTTCTTTCTTGTTAATTATTACGAGTATCCGACCTTTATGCTTGAATGGGGTTACCCGTTTGTATGTTCATGACCCATAGAATTTGTGATTCTCATTTTCAGTTACTGTTGTTGGCTTATGTTTGTACCATTAGTCTGCGCGTTTGAGATGCAGTTGTTTTCAATTCCCAGTGTACTGCCCTTCCCTCTTGTTCGTGTATGGTTTGTTATTTCGTCTCTTTGTCCACAGGGTTTGCATTTACTTTTTTCTTGTGTTTTGTGGATTTTTGCTATGGTGCGATTTGTTCTGTTCGTGTTATTCTTAGCTGTCGTTATTACGGGTTCAGTTTCTCTCTTTTGTCACTTTCTCATTTGAGTCCAAATGTTTTCGTTATTCTCATCTTTTGTCATCCTTATGGATCTTCCATGTAGATGTTTCTCTTCTCATTGTTCTTTCTTTTCTCATCCATTTTTTCTGGTTTCTGTATTGTTGTTTTCTTTCTCAGTGTCTCTCTCTTTGCCATAATTATCCTTTCACTGTTTATGTACTTTTATAGTTTGTTTTTTTCGTGTTTTATTCCCAAAGTCTTCGCCACATACCCGTTCACGCCGCCGTTTTTTTCTATTCACATAGTGACTGACGACATCGTCCTTCGGGCGAAGTTCGTTATGCATGGTCATGTGTTTCCTGGTCTTCTGATCGAACTATCTCAGTTCTTCTTTGGTCCACTCTCTGAAGCGTTCCGAGTACCTTACTAATGATACTGCCCATGAATGTATACGTTTTATTAGGTTTCTGCTATATAATTTAGTTTCCAGAATTTTTCTTGTTCTCGTGAAGTATTCCTGTCCAATTATTTTCCATTTCTGTTGCTTCGATGTTACCTTTTCCCAGAACTCTCAGGTATTTATAGTCGTCTTGTTCCCTTAGTGCCCTCATCTCCGTTTGGTTGGATAGTTTCATGCTTTTGTCGCATCTAGTTTCCCTTTCGTATAACTATTAGTGCATATATTTCTATACCAGGTCAAGTCGGGTAACCTGAATATCCTAGTAGTGTTTATTATTATTATTATTATTATTATTATTATTATTATTATTATTATTATTATTATTATTATTATTATTATTATCATTTTTATTATTATTATTATATTTTTCATTATTATAATAATTATAATTATCCTACTTATTATTATTTTTTATTCTTATCATTTTATTATAATTTTATTATTATAATTATTATCATTTGATTATTATAAAACTTATTATTATGATTATTTTATTATAATTTTTAATATTATTGTTTTTATTATGTATTATTATTCTTTATTATTATTTATATTGTTTTAATAATACCATTATTATTCAATTATTATTACTTTTTATTATTTTACTGTTGTTTCTTATAATTATGAAAGCATGATTCTTTTAATTTTATTATCCTTATTGTTATTAGTATTGTTATATTATTTAAATTATTAATAATATTATTAATATTATTATTATTATTTTATAATTTTTATTATAATTATTATTACTAGTAATATTAGTAAAATAATAGCAAAAGTAGTATTTCTCCCTCTTATTATTGTTTTTACTATTCACTAGAGGTTTCAGACAGCTGATCGCCAAAGAATTCTCTTGAAGAACAACGTGGTCCAACAGATTCCTTCCTTTTTTTTTATTACCTTTGGAAACTAGACTGCGTGATCGCTATCGCTATTTTCTATTCATTATTCGTTTGTATCAACCATTGGTCCTCAGTGCAATTTGTGTGAGAGTAAACATCCTAACTACCCAATTCATATATATATAACTTTCATAAGTTTTTATGTCGGTTTGGATTCAAGCTAAGGCACCTAAGTCATATGCGGATATTTTCTTTTATTTTTTAAATTACCACTTTATAACATATAAAAAATCGATAGGGCATTAACTTTATAATAGTATATATGAAATCTGCAAACATTACAATATCATACTTAAACGTACGTTACAACCGGGATTTACGGGCGTTCGTGTTTTGCAGTTTTAACAAAAAAGCTACAATAATATCAGATATTCCCCATTTACACTGAAATTCTTCAGAATGCCAACATCAATATATTACATATGAATGAGTCCTCTGTGGAATTTCCAAAGGTCTTGCTAGTTATTATTATTATTATTATTATTATTATTATTATTATTATTATTATTATTATTATGCTCAATACAATTTACATCTCTGTAATGATAATAGATATTTTACTAAGATATGTGCTGTTGCATTATTATATATGTTAAGAGAATCTTGCGCTTTCATATCATTCGAGCGTATGCTGTCTGTTTCGATTAATCCCCAAATACTTGTTGCAACTCTTTTGGTCTAGTGATAATTTACGTCTGCTTCCTTGGTTTTTATTTTTGTATCAATAGTAATTATCGGTTTTCTATTCTGGATATCCTAGATGAAGACTCTAGTTGTGTTTAATAGCGTATCTAATTTATGTTTCGTTTCGTCGCAATATTATTTATGTCTTTATTATTATTATTATTATTATTATTATTATTATTAATGATAAAAATAATAATAATAACAATAATGATAATAACAATAATAATACGAAGGGCATAAATGATATTGCAAAGAAACAAAACATAAATTAGATGCGCTATAATAATAATAATAATAATAATAATAATAATAATAATAATAATAATAATAATAATAATAATAATAATAATAATGATAATAATAATAATAATATAAATAAAATAATTATGATAATATTATTAATCAGTATTACAACAACAACAACAACAATAATAATAATAATAATAATAATAATAATAATAATAATAATAATAATAATAATAATGATTCTGATTTCGTGTATCAACGTCTCTCTGGAAAGAGATGGAATTCATTTCCAGAGGATTTCTCTCAACTCCAGCTCCACACCAGGAGCTTCAAAGATCGCGGGTTTTCCTATCGATGTTGATGGTACCGACAATTATGGAGATTTGAAGTCCACCTAAACATCGGGGATTTGTAGTTTTTTTTTAAATGTCCTTCCAGGCGACTTGATACTACTCTTAGTGTACCAACTACAACCGGGATTATTTGTGTTTAATCCCCGTGTATACGCCTTATCTCCAAGGCCAATGGAGCATAATTACTCAATTTTTCGTTCTCCTTGTTTTTCACATTTCTGTACCATGGTACTGAAACGTCTACAATTTGCCAGTTTTTTAAGCTTTGTCAATGACGACCAAATCCGGACGATTATGTTCCAATTACTTGGTCATTCTGACACTTTTGTCCCACCATAACTCTACCTTGTGTAGATGAGGGGGCGATTTGCTTTCCATTGGGGGGGTTGAGACCGCCGAAACCTGAGAAAGACCGGATAAATTTGCTAAGATTGTTTAATTAATCCCGGACAACAGCGGTTATCGAAAATACTTGAATTGGAATATCTAGATATATATTTTATTTTATTATCAAAGTCGGATTTTTTTTAATGTTAAAAGAAAACCAGACATGGGTTTTGTTGATTGAGAATGAAGAGGCCGGAAATGTCAGACAATGTACAAACGAGATTGTATTTACTAGCCTGAAGAACACCTTCAGACTATGGCTTCTGAATGACAGGCGTTGACCCCCTGGAATCATGGGAACATATATCATTTTTGGTCCCAGATTATAAAACTCTTAATATTGGTGAATTGCACACACGCAATTTACATTGGAAAGCCCCAGACACTTACCGTGATATGATTGGCTGAGGGGATTTTCCACCCCGACCCGACCCGGGATATATAAGGCAATGCCGCTCGAAATTAGACAGATCAGAGACGGAGTTGCGTGGAATCTCGAGATAATAACCACCTCCAAACGCCTTACCCCCCCTCTCTTCAGCCATTTTGCCATCTACGAAGAGATTCGAGATTTTAAAAACGCGCTAAGAACTGACTTTAAAAATGTGCTAAGAACTGAAGTGTACATATCTGTATAAAGTTTGTAATCTTTGTGTAATTAATTCTTAATAGAATATAATCAAATTGTCTGTTTTTCTTACTGGAGAATGCAGCTTTCGTTTTTCCGCTTCTAGGATATTCTACACCGAGGCGTTCAGGATTTAATGTGATAGCCTCTCGGAGAACTAGACGTCACGAGCCAAAGTCAGAAGACGATCAGGGGTCAGTTGTTTGACCTCACCACGAGAGGCGTGCCACATTTGTTCTCACTTCATTAGGTACCTTCTCAAACTATTTTCCAGCACACTTAACTCCAACCCTCCTACAGACCTCCTAATATATCCGGAGTCCCATGAGTCCATGTGATCGTGTCTTTTGCGGTACTTTATCTGGGCCAGTCTTCTACACCCTGGTGCAAGGTGCGAAATTGACTCTGAGGTCTTATTTCAAATCCAGCATTCTGCAGCAACTTCCTCTCCTAGAATCACCTTTTTGAACAATCGTGTTTCTAATGCTTGCTCTAGCGCTGCACACACAAAGCTTTAGTACTCTTAGCCAGACACCCACCTCTAAGCCATTGCCATTATCTTTCCTCAGCCACTTCTGCTATATCCTTGAAGAACCTTCCATGCATTTTTCCTATCAAGTTCCTCTCTCCTTTCTCTATCCATACGTTTCATCTAATCAGACTTGGTCTCACATACCTCCACTTCAGCATCCACTCCTTAATTCTGACCATATGTTCCTTCAACGGCGTGTTCTCGTTTCTTACACAATCTTTTACAATTTTCAATCCTCTCTCGCCGTCTTTCCTCTTTTGATAAAGCGTTGCTACACTACTTCGAATGTGAAATATACCAAACATTTCTAAAACACTCCTTGTTTTTATATCCATGACATGCAACTCCTTGGTCGACCATTCTAAAATTCCCGAACTGTATCTCAAAACACTGACTGACCATGCATTCACTGCTTTCATTAAGTTTCCTCCATACAATTTCCCCTTTGCAATTAGTTTCACACTTTTAAGGGAGTCCGTCCTGGCCTTCTCCTCCATTTCTCTGTTCATGATACCTACACTTTCCAACACTCCCAAATGTTTATACCATGTATCTTCTATTTCTTTCATGATTCAATTTGGCAGCACTGTTCCATTCGAATGGACCTTTTCTCCTATTTTCATCACTAGCCCTGCACAATTACGAATCCTAAACTTTATTCCAATGTCTTCTGTGTATGCCCCTCAAGATCTACCAGTATCTACATTTCTTTTTCATTTCTACCGAATATTTTCAAATCATCCATAAACAGTAGATGGTTGAGGCGTCTGTCACCAGATTCAACGTTATACCCTAGTTTTTCTCTCTTCAAGAGGATGGTCAGTGACATCATTTCATTACAACAAGAAGGGATATAACAAATCTTCTTGGAATATCTCACGTTTAATGCCAATCTGTCCCATCAGCTCTCTGTTTGCTGTCAGCACCGTTTACCATTGAGCCATACTTGTCTCCGAAAGCCCTACCAAATTGCCAGCAACCTTCATCATCAATAGTGTTTCACGGATCCATGAAGGAGAAACCATGTCATAAGTCTTTCTGTAATCGATCCATGCTGCGCGCAGATTCCTCCTTTTCTTCTTTACATCATGCATTAATGGTTTATCAATTAGTACTTGTTATTTGGTACCTCTCGAGCCTTTCCGACACCCTTTCTGTTCGTCAGGAAAAACACCATTACTCTCACGATGTTCATAATTTTTTTCCTCAAAGATTACAGTTTACAGTTTCCACATTAATGGTAGACATGTAATTGGTCTATAATTATTGGCATCTTTTCCTTTGCAGGATCTTTCCTAATCAGTGTTGTTCTACCCTTCAATCCCAATCAGGGACATCTCTCGATTCTACGCCCCTTTGAAGGGCAGAAGCTATAGGGGATAAACGCATGGAAACTGTTTAAATCAGAACCCCATCTGGACCAGGTTCCTTCCAGTTTGTCATCCTTCATATGCCAGCCTAAACGTTCTTCATCTGCTGTATCACTGGTAGCCTTTAGCTTAGCTCTCCCAACAAGGTAACCCTTTTATTATATCGACCTTCCACAGACCAAATCCCACTCCAGAACTTCCTGGAATCTTGCATTTGAAGTTTTGTTATTTCCCGTCTCGTTACAGTCAGTTAATTCTTTATAGAGCTGAGCCTGATTGTTCCAGAACAGATTGCTCTGCCGAAACCTAACACTTTTTTAAAACAAATTCCTGAATGTTCATACCACTTGTGTGAATATTTCTTAAATTCTACCAATGTCTTTCCGCCACCGTTTAATACTTTTTTCAAGCCGCCTCTACAAGTATGCTATTCTATCCTTCATTTCTCTCTTGTTCTTCTGTATTAAGCCAAGACGATTCGCTTTAACGTATGACGATGCATACAGAAGTCTGTTAAGTTCCGTAATCGATATGTTCTTTCTTCTGGTGTTGTGAATTTCTCCCTGAACTATTTTTACCTCGCTTTTCACTTTCCGCTTATCACTACTCGGCATGCTTGGAATGTTTATGATTTCGTCTCTAAGAATCTCTCTTGACTTCGGAAGTACTTCTTTTTCTACAGAAGTCAAAGTTCGAACTTCATCACCAGTTCTCCATATATTTGCTCCTTTTACTGTCTCCATTGTCACAGAGTCAATGATTACATCTGCTTTAGATCCTCCAAACTCCTTCTCATCACTTCCCCTAGCCATAGGATTCAATTCCTCCTCAGTTGTTCACCTCCCATCATCGCTTACATTCCTGTTCTGTGCTTCCACTCTCTCAGTGCTTTTCATTAGAGCTAATTTCATCAATTTTACTTTCCGATTCATTTAATTCCTAACCATCCATTCAATTTCTTCTCTTGCAATCATTGAACGTAGGTAGTTATTTTTAATTTGTTTTAACTGGGATACAAAACTCGCGACAGATATAGCCCATCACTCTCTTCTAGATCCCGTTCTTTCTTCACTTTTCGGATATATCCACAAGATTTGGTACTTCCACTTCTTACAAAGCATTACTTATTTCCTCATCCGTCCAAGGTTTTTTTACATTTCCTGTTCCAACTCCTTCGTGTCTTGGGACCCTTTCTAGCAATTCTTACTCTTCCTATATCAAGCCACATGCTCAGTATTTCGAACAGTTGTACTATGAAGACAGGACCCATCCTCTTGACCAGTGGGACACCTACCGGACGAGAGGCCATCGCAAGATTTTCTGGCCTCATTCACGTCGTTATTTTCAATATTTTGATTTGACATTCTGCCATAAATGAGCTTAGTGAATTACACCCCACCGATAGTTTTATCGAGACATCATCCTAAGAAGTGTTCTCCTCGAAGATTAAATATCCCCTCCCGAACTTTTTCCTCCACCACCAACACTATTACCATTATCATACCAACAACAATAGAAATAAAATGTACAGTGATAATAGTAACACTAATATTGGTAGTGATAATAATACGAGTAACAACCACACAAGCAATGGCAGCAAAAACAACACCTACAATAACAGTTACAATAATAATAAAAAAACATACCACCACTACTACCACCACTACTACGCTCAATAATAATAATGACAATAACAATAATAGTAATAACCAATAAATGATTGGGATTTGTTTTCTTTTTATACTACTACTACTACTACTACTACTAATAATAATAATAATAATAATAATAATAATAATAATAACTAGCGGAACCTGTGAAAAATCCACAGCTGCTTTTTTCATATGCAATATATTGTTGCTCGGCATGCTGTGAGCGTTCTATTCAGCATGAATGAAGGCGCAATCATATTATTCTACTTTTTTTTAAACTGTATCGCCCCCTTACTAAAATAATAACTTTGCTATATTTTCTGGGCTGGTTATTTCGATTACAAACACACAGGTCAAATTAACTCACATTCTATCTTTTTTCATAATTATTGAATATGTTACTATCTGCAACAGTAATTTTTCATAATTTTAACCCATATTATCGCCCCTCCATTTACTAAACTATTAAATTTGATATATTGTATTGGCTGATTATTTTATTTAAAAAAAAAACAACTATCAATTTACACACATTTCATCATTTTTAATAATTCTTGGATATGGTACTAATTTTGACAATAATTTTGTACAATTTTTCATCATTTAAACTCATCATATCGCATACCTTAATAAAATAATAACTTTGATATATTGTCTAGGTTGATTATTTCATTACAAATACACACATCAATCAACTCACATTTCATCATTTTTCGTAATTCTTTGATATGTTAATAATTTCGACAATATTTTTTTATAATTTAAACCAAAGTTGTCGCCCAACCTTACTAAAATAATAACTTTGATACATTTGCTGGGCTGATTATTTCATTACAAACACACCAATTAATTATCCTCTATGTCATCATTTTTCATAATTCTTGTGTATGTTACTAATTTCGACAATCAATTTTTATGGTTTATGCCCACATTATCGCGCCCTCCTTAATAAAATAATAACTTGAAAATATTGTCTGGACTTATTATTTTATTACAAATACACTTATGCATGCAATCACATTTAATCAGTTTTCATAATTCTTGGATATGTTACTTTCGACAATCATTTTTCATAATTTTAACCCACATTTTCGCCCATTCCTCTTTACTAAATAATAATTTTGATATACTGTCTAGGCTGATTATTTCCTTACAAACATACCAATCAATTATCTAACATTTCATCATTTTTCGTAATTCTTGGATATGTTACTAATTTCGACAATAATTTTTCATAATTGAAGCCTTCTTTATCTCCTTCCCCTTTACTTATATAATAAGTTTGATATATTGTCTAGGCTGATGATTTTATTATGAACACACCAATAAATTAAATCAAATTTCGTCATTTTTCGTAATTCTTGGATATGTTACTAATTTCGGCAATATTTTTTAATAATAAAAACCATCCTCTTCGCCCTCTCTTACTAATAAATTACTTTGACATTTTGTCTGGGCTGATTATTTCATAAAAACACAACTATCAATTAACTCACCCTTCATCAGTTTTCTTAATTCTTTGATATGCTACTCATTGCGACAATTATTTTTAATATTTTTACCAACATTATCACCCCCACTACTAAAATAATGACGTTGATATATTATCTGGGTGATTATTTCATTTCAAACGCATCAATCAATTAACTTACATTTTGTCATTTTTCATAATTCTTGGATATGTTAATAATGTCGAAAATCATTTTTCATCATTTTAACCCAAATCATCGCCCCACTTACTAAAATAATAATTTTGATATATTGTCTGGTCTGAATATTTCATTGCAAACACACTAATGCATTAAATAACATATTATCATTTTTCATAATTCTTCGATATGTTACTAATTTCGATAATTATTTTTCATAATTTAAGCCATCCTTATCGCCCTCTCTGACTAACATAATTTCTTAGATATATTTCCTGGGCTGATTATTTTATTATAAACACACAATCATTTAACTCACATTTAATCTTTGTTAATAATCCTGGATATGTTACTAATTTCGACAATAATCTTTATGATTAAAAACCTACATTATGCCTCTCCCTCCTAATATAATATATTTGATATATTTTATGGCTTATTATATCATTACAAACACACCAATCAAGTAACTCACATTTCATCATTTTTCATAATTGATGGATATGTAACTAATTTCGACAATACTTTTCATAACTTTAACCCACTATGTCGATTCCCCTTACTTAAATAATAACTTTGATATATTGCCTGGGCTGATTATTTCATTACAAACAAATCAATCAATTATGGGTATTCTCATAGTATATATGTTTCACCTATCTTATCCAATCCCGGGTGACGCCACATATTCTGCTAATATATATCGTTCACCTATCTCATTCGATTCCGGGCGACGCTGGGTATTTTGCTACTATATAGTAGCAAAACACCCACCTATCTTATTCTATACTGGGCGAAACTTTCTGATAGTACATATTTGCACATCTTATTTAAATCCGGGACTGACTTCATATCCGCCACGCCTCTGTTGAAAATATACATTAAATAAAGTAATATTTTAATCGTAAACAGTTTCAGTCATTTCCGAGACCGACTTTATATCCTCAACCCACTACTAAAAATATACATGAAATAATGTAATGTTTAAATAGTAAACTGTTTCAGCCATTTCTGGAACTGACTTATAATCCCCAACTCACTGTTGAAGATATACATGAAATAAAATAATGGTTAAATCGTAAACTTTTTCAGCTATTTCCGGGACCGACTTCTTAGTTCTCATCCTACTGTTAAAAATATGCATTAAATAAATTAATGTCCAAACGTAAATGGCTGCAGCCATTTCCGGAACTGACTTCATATTTCCCACCCCAATGTTAAAAATATATATTAAATAAAGTAATGTCTAATGCATAAACGGTTTCAACTATTTTCGGGACTGATTTAAATATCCCTCACCCCACAGTTTAAAGTATACATGAAATAAAGTAATGTTTAAATCGTAAACGGTTTGAGTAATTTCCGGGACTGACTTCATATCCCGTAACCCACTGCTTAAAATATACTTGAAATGAAGTAATGTTTAAATCATAAACTGTTTCAGCAGCTTTTCGAAAGTAATACATAAAAACATTAACACGATTAGTGATTAGGCAACCATTGCTTCAACATGAATTTCTGAGTGACAGTTTCAGCATTCCAGTGATTTAAATCCCCCTTTTTTGGTCTCGGTTAATGGAGGAAAATCCTTCATTACTGATAAAGTTTTATTTTTGTTATTGAACAGAGTGCTCCTTTTTAGGAGCTGGCTTTCCCCTAAATTTATAACCGCTCTCATGTCCAATTCCGCCCTTGTGGGGAGGCAAGTAAACAAAAAAAAATAATCAGAACGGACATTTTCCAGGGCGTGATAAAATAAATCATTTTCTAATTAAATCAGAAATCACCTTTATTAGTTACTTTTTTAATATTAAAACTTTGTTACATTAATCATAGTACCTATTCACAATGCCCCCCACGGGACAGATTTAAACACCAGGGTTGTTTTTTTAACGTGGAGAAAAAAATTGTTTTAGTCGTAAAGGATTTCTCTTCCACTGAGAGAGAAAAAAAATTTTTTTTCAAAGATGACAAGGTTTTTTTGGAATATTCCACTTTTTGGAATACTCCGTTTTCCTAAGATACACAGCATGATAACGGACGGAGCCATAAGCGAAATAATATAATGATAATAACTAGCGGACCCCGTGGAAATTCCACAACGGCATCTTTCATACGTAATACACTACTGCTGTGTAGACTGTGGGCGTTCAGCACGAATGAAGACTCCCATCAAATTATTCCAGCTAAACTGTATACACCCCTTACTAAAACTTTGATATCTTGCCTAAGCTAATTAATTAATTAAATACACACCAATCAATTAACTCACATTTAATCACTTTTCATAGTTATTGTATACAATACTAATTTCGACAATAATTTTTCATAATTTTAACCCACATCATCGCTTCTCTTACTAAAACATTAACTTTGATATAATGTCTACGCTGATTATTTCATTACAAATACAGCAATCAATTAACTAACATTTATTCATTTGTCGTAATTTTTGGATATGCTACTAATTTCGACAATTATTTTTTTATAATTTTAACCAACGTTATCGCCCCCACTTACTAAAAAACTAAACTTTGATGCACTGTGGGGGCTGATGAGGTCATTGCAACCACACCAATTAAATAACTCACATTTCATCATTTTGTCATAATTCTTGGCTATGTAACTAATTTTGCAATCATTTTATACTTTTAACTCACATTATCGCCTGCCCCTTACTAAAATAATAATGTTGATATATTATTTTTGCTGATTATTTCATTAAGAACATAACAATCTATAAACTCACACTTCTTTATTTTATATGATTCTAGGATATGTTACTAAATTTGACAAAACCCCTCAAAAACAAGGAGGAGATTATGCCTGGGATAAAATTAAATACGTACCAAATCCATAAACTCATATTTAGTATGATTTATATATTAATATGATAGCGTATGTCTTCTTAAATTTCAACTAATGAAATTTGCCGAAAAGCGTGACACACAAAATACGCACACACTATCGTATTTATATATAGACTAGCGGGACCTGTGGAAATCACACAGGAGACTCATATATATGCAATATATTGACGTTGGCATTCTGTAGATATTCAGTGTAAATGAAGACGCTCTGATATATTATTGCAACTTTTTTTGTAAAAACTGCAAAAGTATTTATGTAAGCTAGCAGAAACGCTCGGTAAAGCCTGGTCGTAAAGTACGGCTAAATATGATATTTTAATTTTGCAGATTCCGTGTATATTATTATAGAGTAAATGTTCTGTCGATTTTTATATGTTATAAAGTTGCGATTTCCAAAATAAACATTATACCCTTATGAATTTGGTGCAATAGCATGAATCGAAACCGAAATAAAAACTCATGAAAAATATATTTATACCAAAATTTATGAAGCATTCTTGATAAAATTATTTATAAAAAAATAGATGGTGCCATCAGAAATAGTCGAAACTGAAACCAAACCTCATGAAAAATTATAGGTAAAATGATTTATGACAAGAAATAGAGGAGCATAACAATTAAACTACCCGAATGTAAGCGTGACACACAAAAGAACACACACGTTATCGTATTAATATATAGATAATAACGCAAATAAAATGAACACTATACATATATTTGTTCATTTCCTTAATGAGTGAATGAACCTAAATAAATCGTAGTCTAAGTAAATCCTATAAAACCAGAAGGAACCTTCTTCTAATTCACCAGAAAAAAATTATATCAAATAAAAGTGTTGTACATGTGAAAAAAAGTATCTTTAAACGAGACTATATTCGGACAAGTTTATCAGATGATTTTATGAAGTGCGAGGATCTAAAAATTGACGCGTTGCTAAGCGATGTAAATCTTATTTATAGTCACACCTATTTACACAGTGCTTATTCCTATATTTAGTTTAGACGCTGGGAAATTATACATCGTTTCTGATCTGTGTTAATCCTTTTATTGGCAACACAAACGCTGCATCCTGAAAACAAATAAAGATTATCTTCACGGAAGTGCAGAAAGACAGACTTAATAACAAAAATGCTTCCATTGTGAAATATTGTTAAGACAAAGAGTTGCCGAGAAACCAAGATGTTCATGAATCGATCTGTTTTATTTTTTCTTTTTCATCTGGTTTTTGTTATATTAAACAATATCCGAAGAATCTTGTGTCAGGGAACCGTGGTATTTGAGTTATGTTCAGAATATTCTGGATCACCCAACGCTGCTACAAAAAACAAACAACAAAAAACAAACGGTTGGTGTCCAACGTTTCCGTTTCAAAGAGACGTTTATGTTCAGGTTCATTAAAAGCAATCATTCTTTATGGAGATAATGTTCATCACATCTGACCATTCTCGTACATGTCAGAAAAGGGCGTATAAAAATAAAACACAAATAAAATATACATAATACAGTGAAAAGAGAAGTTGTTAAATTATTCAAGTAAAAAGTTTATTATACCAATAAGGCCGTTAAATATACATTGTATCTCTTTTGGATTTTGTTTGTATAGATTATTTTACCATTATTGATTATACTATATTAATGCTGAAATATTAAAGGATTCATGTCATACATTTAAAATCCCATGCAGAATATATTATGAAACATATGGAAAATATTTCTCGGTTTAATGGCTGAGCATTATTTAATACTAAATCGAGCATTCTAATAAATCGAGCATTCTAATAAATCGAGCGAAACGACAATTTCAATAAACACACCCAGTTCGATACCTTGCCCTAATTTTTAGCTTATAATATATATTAAACACATCTAAATTTCAATGTCTGTAGATCTATTACTTTTTTTAGTCTATGTTGATTCTAACTTGCATCACTTTACACTCTCTTCTTTCCTCATTAATAATTGGAAAAAAATAATGAAACACACACTAGAAAGTACAGAGAAGCACATACAACAAAAAAGAAAAAAAACCCGGGAAGAAAATTATTGTGAAACTTTTAAGGGCTTGGGAAGTAGAGGAAATATATATATATATATATATATATATATATATATATATATATATATATATATATATATATATTACTTGTTTATTATTATATAAACATGTTCACATCCCGCTGCTACAAATAGCCACTTGTTTCAATCAAACAACAGATATCATCAGGCAGCGACTTGACTATTCAAAAGTTCAATGAATAATGGATTTTATTTTAGGTAGGAACACTTTAAAAGTTGGAGTTAAAAAACTTAAAACAAAGAACTTTAATTAAAAAATGTAAAAAGGGAGGGGCAATTTAAATAAAGTTAAAAGATTACAATGGGGAGAGAGTGATTGAGAAGAGAAAAACAGAATAGAGAAAGAAATAGAGAAAGAAAATAGAGAGAAAAAATAGAGACAAAAAATAGAGACAAAAAGAAGAGAGAATATATATATATGTATATGTATATATATATATATATATACATATATATACATACACATATACACATATATATGATATGGAGAAGAAAAGAAAAAAGATATAAATGGTTATTATAAAGAGAATAAGAACTAGAAGGAGAAAGAAAAGAATAATGAGATCTAGTTAAATAGAGAAAGAGAGAAAGAGAGAAAGTAAGAATTTGACAGTATATAGAAAAAGAAAAAGAAAAAGATCTGCGTGTCAACCAATTTATGAACAATTATACAATTCAGTAATGAAACATATTATTACAAATACAAGCAGAAGATAAAATCCAAGCGTCAGAAATGAACGTGTCAAAAAAAGGCAGTGAATGTATCTAGCCAGAATATTTATCCTCTCACATACGTCCACGAGTAATATACACGCAATTCAAACATACGTCTACAATTAATTAGGCCCTTTATGCTAAATGATATAAGTTTAAAGTTTTCGCGTTTTTATTAGATAAATATATAAATAATGATAAAACAATATTAAAATTATTATTAATAATAATAAACATAATAGTAATAATAATAATAATAATAATAATAATAATAATAATAATAATAATAATAATAAAAACAGAATAAAATTAATATTTATTATCTTTTTAATATAACATATTAAGCCATAAGAGGGGATTAAATAAATTAAATAGGTCCAATAATTATAAATAAAAAACTACTAATATTTATGTATATAAAAAGAATACAATACATATATGTATATATACACACACACACATATATATATATATATCCAAATATACACACACATACACACCCATACACATATATATACATATATACATACATATATATATATATACATATACATGCACATAAGTAAAGGTGTAACTATACTATTAAGTTGAAAGTTTAAGCTATTTAAGTATAGATATAAAGTCATATTAAATCACAAATTAATACATTCAAAACCAGATTACTAATAACACAGATACAAGTACACTTACCTATAAATATATAAATATATTCAGGCAAAAGAAGTAATTAAATCAACGAAATACTCAAAAGTAGCGACGCACAGGTAGATAATACCCAAATTAAAAATAATAAAATACATATGTATATACCCACAGAGAACCAACCGACATACAAATAAGCATATATATATATATGTATATATATATATATATATATATTTATATATGTATATAATCTTATGTATACGCATACATACAAAAAATACACAAATATATGCACACAATCATATACTAATAAACAACAACGCACACACCCATATATATATATATATATACCCACACATAAATATGTATAATTTACATAAATTATATATAAAAAAAATAAAAATCCATTATTCATTGAACTTTTGAATAGTCAAGTCCCTGCCTGATGATATCTGTTGTTTGATTGAAACAAGTGGCTATTTGTAGCAGCGGGATGTGAACATGTTTATATAACAATAAACAAGTATTATCAGCTCTTTTTATTGAGCACTATCTAACAACCTCGTTGAATTCATTAGTCCATTACTTTTGAATATAAAAAACCCGCGTATATATATATATATATATATATATATATATATATATATATATATGTATATATATATATATATATATATATATATATATATATATATATATTGCTTTAAAAAAGTCCAAACATTAAGGGATAGATAGATAGTAACAAATAGTGTATTTCATCGTTAGTTACAATTGTTGCAAGAATATTCGGACAAATTTAAACCTTGTGTCGTTTGCAAATTTTTACAAGACCAATCTTTAATCAGACGTATTGAATAAAAAACACGTTCACGAAGAACAATGAACAATATATATATATATATATATATATATATATATATATATATATATGTGTTTGTTTGTATGCATGTGTGCATATGTGTGATATGTAAATGAAGGAAGAAAGGAAGAAACAAAACCAGAGATAGAAAACAAAACGTTAAAAAATCAAGTAGAATGAAAATTATTTAAAATACTGCTGTTTAATATACACTTTGGGTGCAAACTTAAAGTTTCCAAATAGAAATGGAAGCCATTGATCATGTAGAACACCAACAAAATCAGTTCGAAGTTAATGTAAATGCCGAACGTTTTATTTCATACTTTCACCGTATGTACGGGTTCTTAATTAAACAAGAATAGATCAAATTGGATTATGTCATATTCAATGGGATCAAATAACTGTACTAATCTCAATGAACTAATCGTTATCTGCAGTGATTTTTCACATGCGCATGCATTCATATATATCTATATATATATATATATATATATATGTATATATATACTTCATTTAATCACATAAAGTAATATACGAAAGTATAAATTCATGAGTAAAATTAAAGCATTTACTTTCACAGTGCTCAATACGTAGGTAGAGCAAGGTAGTAAGTTATAAAATACATATAGCGATTAAGCTACACATAATATTCCGCGTTTAATCCACGCTAGGATTCATTAGGCGCTTCAATCCTATGATGAATCCTGGCGTGGATGAAACGCGGAATACTCTGTGTAGCTTAATCGCTATATATATTTAAGAACTTACTATATATATATATATATATATATATATATATATATATATATATATATATATATATATATATATAGGGGCGTGCAATAAATAATGTCCCTGCCCTACTTCCTATAGGAGTAGAGCAACGAAACTTGGCACAGTTATTAGTCTTTCTCTACATAGGACCACCCAGAGGTATGCATTTCGCCCATCGTTTTATGCAGCACTGGAGACCGTTTTTGTAAAACACAACAGGTTTGTCCTCAAACCACGACGTGACTTCAGAAATCAAGGCTGCATGATCTGGGAAACGCTTTGCTTTCAAACACAACTTAATAGCTGGGAAGAGGTAAAAGCCAGAAGGTGACAGGTCAGGAGAGTAGGGAGGATGGGGAGAATTTCATAACCACACGCCCGTGCTTCTGATCTGCCGACATGTGAGTTGTGGACCGGACGTTGTCCTGCAGGAGGAAGGTACGTTTGCTGATCTTGTCCCGCCTCTTGATTTTGATAGCTTCCCTTAATTTCCTCAAAAGTGAAGTATAATCGGGTCCTGTAATTGTGGTACCCTTTGCAAGTAAGTCTGTCACCACTACTCCGTCCTGGTCCCAGAAGACTGAGAGCATGACCTTGCCAGCAGATGTCTGCACACTTGCCGTATTTGGAGGTGGTGAGTCCAAGTTCTTTCACTGTATTGAGTGGGCTTTGGTCTCTGGATACTAGTGATGAACCCAGGTTTCATCCTTTGTAATCAGTCTTTTGAAAAACTTTGACTCATTGTCTTGGCACATCTCCAAATTCTTCGCACATCTCCAAATTCATCCTGGAGCTCTCGCCGGTTTCTCGCTTCTGGAATGGTGTGAGCAATCTGGCAATCCATCTGGCAGACAACTTATGCATATGCAAATGGTCATCAATGATAGTTTTCACAAACCCTGTACTAATCTTGACATCTTGTGCTATTTGGCGAATAGTAATGCGCCGATCTTCCAAAATGGCAGCCCCAAATTGACGGACAGAGGCCTCATCGATGGCAGAAGGGGGCGATTAGGTCTGGGAGATATTTCCATAGACTTCCAGCCATGTTTGAATTCACGATGCTAGCGTTTTACAAGTTAATATGATGGGGCATTATCACCATAAGTTTTTTCATTTCATCAAAAGCCTCGTGTGGTGGGCGTCCTTCTAAATACAGTCAACATGTTCCATTTCACACCTGACTCAGTTCAAACGCCTGTTAAACAGAAACCACAATTAGTTCAGAGCTGTAATTTTCCCCAGAACCCATAGAGATGAAAATCATTGATCATGCAAAATTTCACCTAGCTCAGACAAATGGAAGTGGGTCAGGGGCATTACTTATTACACGCCCCTTGTATATATATATATATATATATATATATATATATATATATATATATATATATAAATATGCATTATTGCAAATACATATACACATATACACCCCCACACCCATATATATATATATATATATATTCATATATATATATATATATATATGGGAATATGTATATATATAAATATACATTATTGCAAATACATATACACATATACACCCCCACACCTATATATATATATATATATATATATATATATATATATATATATATATATATATGCGAACATGTATTACTGTACTATATTAGCATACCGTGACAACGCCAAACAACCTTGTCAATTATTGTGAATAGAAAATGGAAAAATGTTGCTTTAATAACATGGGAATTTAGAGCTTGGAATACTTAGTGCGGTATTTTACTCAGAAATTTAAAGTTGAATTTTTATTAGTTTATTAAACAAGGGTTTAAAATATGTGAACGAGACGTGATTTGATTACGGAGATGTATAAGTTTGGTAAATCAGCAGAAGTCAAACATAGGAGTTTGCAAGAACTCGGCTTGGCGAAGGGAGGTGAGGACAACACTCCATAAGGCGAATATATACCGTGTTGTATATAACTCGTTTTAATTCAATATTTTTAGGTTTTGACAAATATGAAGTCATGTGTCTTTTATCGTAGACAAGTAAACATATCTGACTTCGTTTGATGTTAAAAATATATAGCACATTTATATGTCACGTTTGTTTACTAGGCCTATCTGTGAAGAAGTTTCACACACACATTGCCCATTATATATACATGCAAAACACAACCAATATTCATTAATTCTGTATTAAGACATTAATTAGATATCAAGGGTGCTATTTCTGTAGACTCACTCGCAAAAATAATAAGATATCATGGACTCCGTTCAGTCTCAAAAGACAGTGGTACCTTCTTATAGGGTAGCCGTGTGTTAAATATTTATGCCAGAAGTGTTAAATATTCATCCATGCCATTCTTTAATCGAGATTGAATTCATCAGGTGACTATATATATATATATATATATATATATATATATATATATATACATATACATACATATATATATATATATGAGCAAACAATTAATAACATATGTTTAAACACTTGAAATGAGTTAAAACATATTTTATCTGAAAAGGAAATACTAGATAAATGGATAGTCCTTAATCCGTGGAGTTTCGAAGAAATAATTTCCTTCTCATCAGAGGGTAGGAATTAGCAAAATGCGGGATCGGATTTTGCATGCAGAAGTATTTGATGAAACAACAAATAAGTCAAATATCTTACTTGAAAATAAAATAAGTTAAGAAGAGGAAATATGGTAAGGAAAAAGGTGATTACACATGAATGGATAGTCTGGTGGAAGATAAAAAAATCCAGTGACGGTAAAATCCAGATGTAAAACTTCAAGAAAGTTCAAAGAATTTCTATTTATACAAGTAAAATCCAAGGAAATCCCGTAATTGGAAGATGATGATCCATAATAATCCAAAGGGAGAAATACATGGAATAATTCACAAAAATGCGTACAAGGAAAAAACAATATTAATAAAAGAAAAATAAGATGTGCTTTTGATTCTACTTCCGAGACATAACTATAAATAAAAAAAAGATATGGGAAGAGAAAGGAGAGAAAAATGATAAAGTTAAATATAAAATAAAGGGAAACGAAAGTCAAAATGACACAGACAGGAAATGTTAAAGGCGCGAAAATATATAAAGGGCAAAATAATATAGGGCAACTGTAATGTACAGGTCATCACTTAAAAAATGTCAGCAAGAATTGTTAAACGACATTAAAAGGAAAATAATAAATAAATAAATAAATATATAATAAATAAATAGAAAATAAAGAATAAATAAAAAAGAAAAAAAGAAAATATAATAAAAATAAAATATAACATACAATATAATATAAAATAAAATAAGATAAGAATGAAAATAAAGAATAAAAATTATATAAGGGGAGCAGATGGCCGGTATCTGCAATTTCAGGAAAAAAAAGTAAGTAAATTCATATAGTAAAATTTTAGTAAATATACATACAAACTATGAAAGTGTGGGTAGATTGACATATTATATAGATAGGAAAGTTAAAAGAATAAAACAGAAAATGCAGATAAAAAATCGGCCATGCATAGAAGAGATAAAGAATTAAAATAAAGGATTATTAAATTATAAAGTATTAAGATGTAGGTCGAAAACGAAAAAGTTAAAGAAAAATATTTTATATCTATATAAAGGGTAAAAGTAATAACTATGTAATTTCAAAAGTGCCATAATTAAATTTGGACTTATGTTTACAGAAAGAGATCCGTTCATTTTAAGAATGTATTATATTGTTAATTTGAGGGGAAATAATTATAGTTATAGCTTCGGTTGTGCAGAGACGACATGACTTAGAGCCTGAAGTATAAGACTTAACTTTTTTTTATAATAGTCCATTTGATTGAGAAGGGAGTATTGTTAGAGTTAAGTTTTTTTTTAAATTAAAGTGGTTAGAGAAGTTCCTTGGTTATTATTAGAATTATGGTTGTTAAAATAAGAAATGTGGTTTGATATTCTTTTCTTAATTAATGTTGAAGTAGCGCCGATATATGTATGTACTTTATTAAAAGCTCGAGGTCTGGTATTAATATTAATTTGCTGATGTGTATTAGTTAAATATTTTTAATTTTGTTCATAGTGTTCAACAAATGGTGGGACAATGTCTCTATGAGGACTATGTTGGGGGATAATGAGTGTTGCTAGTGTTAGGATTGCTGTTAGGAAAATATTATTATTCTTATTATTATTACTATTATTATTATTATTATTATCATTATTACTACTGGTATGAGTGTAGATTAAAGACTATCAATTTATCTACTGTTTCCTTTTTAGATTAAATAAGTTTTTATCTTATTTCAAAGTGTTTTTAACATATTTTATTAATTGTTTGCTCATGTTAGAAGCTCTATGTCCTATTTGGTGTTATCAAGCTTTTATATCTGGCTGAGATAATTTTATAAATATTAATTATTTAATATAAATAATTTACTTTAATGTTACCATCTTGGATCATTTTGGTAAATTCAATTGTAATTTTCATTATATATATATATATATATATATATATATATATATATACTAATAACGTGACAATATATATATATATATATATATATATATATATATATATATATATAGTACCTTATGTCAGTCGTTTTTAGAATAGCTCGCGTAACAAAAAAATTAATGAATTTTATACCCCAGATGCTAGCTTAGTAATAAAGGAATGTAAAAGAAGGTGGGAATGAAACTAAAATATTTAAACAGTTAAATAAATCATCTGTCCGTTATCCAGATGCTTTTCAATGGTATAAAATTAACAAAAATATATTCAGAAAGGAAATACTAAACGATATATATATATATGTATATATATATATATATATATATATATATGTGTGTGTGTGTGTGTGTGTGTGTGTGTGTGTGTGTGTGGGTGGGTGGATGATATACAATATTTTAAATTTTTATATATATATATGTTTAAATCTAAATTAATAAGAATGTAATAATATAAAGTATTAATTATAGCAGTCGTGATAAGTAGTAAAATTCATTTATCCTAATCTTATAAATGCAGCACTGGTGAATTTATATATATATTTGTATATATATATATATATATATATATATATATATATATATATATATATATATATATATATATATATATATATACCGTTCTGTGGCAGTATTATTTATGTGATAGGAACCCACAAACTTTCTGCAGTTGCTATCGTTTTACAGGGCTGCTGAGAAGTGGCACATCCTTATATAAGGATCTTCTTGGGCACCCAAAAAATTTTACTTTCTTGAAGTTTAATCGATTTTGAAACTGTGTTTATAATAAGGGGCGGTCTGTTCAGTACAGCAGTTTCATCAGCAGCTTTATTCAGAATTTTGTGTCGGTCTTGACCGCAAATCCTCAGATCTTGAAGAACTTGTTTTATCTTCATCTGTATTCTCATTATTTCCGATGTGTTACAATATCTACTTTGACTGTGCAAGCCGATAGTCATAATCATTCGTTCGTACGATAGTGATATATAATATAGCATCATTGGTGATGTGGGACTTTATCGGTTAATTTCATAGTGCTATCATCTGAGCTTATCTGCACTTGAGGCGTTTTGTGTTAATTTAAAATATGAAATAATTACGTACATAAATGTATACGTTTGGAAGGCTAAACCAACGCATTTTTATGTAAAAAAACAAGTCCTTTTATTAAGATCGAGCCGTTATCAAAACCCACGTACTACCAATAACACTCCCGCACACAAAATGTTAACCATGCAGTCAAGAAAAAAAAACAGGGGGAATCTTTTCATTCATACATGTGTGCGGGATCGAAATATATCGGCTACAAGAAAATTAATTCCATTATTTAAAAAAAATATTCGTTGTTTATAACCTTCAAACGTATCCACTTATATACGTAATTATTTTCAAATCTAAATTAAACCAGAACGCTTCATCCGCAGGTAAATAAGAAAAAAAGATGTTCTTTAATTATTTAAATTTTACAACACGCCTGCTTATGCTTATTTTATTTTTTATATTATTTTAATTATCTAGTTGTTATCAAGAGACATAGATGAAAATAAATCTCTCTCACTCAGACTTTAAGAATGCCCCCAGGAAAAATAAAAATAAAGCCATGTTATTCATTGATAAAGATGCAAAGCATGTAAATATATCTGATATTTTTTTGTTTAAAAAATGCATTGCTTGTAATCTTCAAAACGTATCCATTTATATATGCACATATTTTCCATTTAAATTAACACAAAGCCCCGCAAGTACAGGAAAAAGAAGAGAAAAGACTGTATGCCATTATTTCAATTTTGAGCAGCTAATGCGACACCAATGTTGTCGATTTTTTAAACGAAAATTATCGTTAAATACCAAGCTATTATCAAGACCAAGAGACTAATAATAGACACTGTCGCACGCAGAAGACCACCATGCGGTTAAAAAAAGAAAAAAAAGGTAAAATAAAACAGACTCTTAATTGAATACCGATGTGTTACATCGAAATATATCCGATATAAACAAATTTCCCCCCCAAAAGGTTTTCTACCTTCCAAACGTATCCATTAATATATGTAAATATTTTCAATTTAAAATTAATACACACATTTTAAAGTACATAGAAAGAACATAGATTTTCTTTTATTATTTCAATTTTGCGCGACTAACGCATCACCCCTGTTGATGACCGTTTTAATTTTTTTTAATAAATATCGAGCCGTTATCAAGTTCCACAAACTAACGATGAAAATCTCGCATGCAGAATTTAATCATGCGGGCCAAACAAAGAAGTACAGGTATATATATATATATATATATATATATATATATATATATATATATATATATATATATATATATATATGTGTGTGTGTGTATATATATATATGTGCATATATATATATGTATATATATATATATATATATATATTCATGCATGAGTACGTGCGTGTAGCATCAGAATATATCCATGATATAAGCAAATACATTTATTTATTTAAGAAATAAAATACGCTGTTTTTAGCCTTCAAATTTTCATACATAATTATATTCAATCTTAAATAGACACCCAACGCTCTAAGTGCAGGTTAAGAATAAATTGATTTTCTTATATTATTTAAATTTAGTGCGAGTAACCCGATACTCACGCTGGCTAAAATAATTATTTTTATTTTTAAATAGTGACCCGTTATGAAGACCCACGGACTAAAAATAACACTTTCGATACAGAATTAAACCATGCGGTGAAACAAATTAAAAAAGTACAGTATACCAATTCATAAGGATGTGTTACTTCAAAACATATTTGATACAAACAATAATTTAGTTTCTTCTAAAAAAATGCGTTGTTTTTAACTTAAAAACGTATCCCTTTATACGCGCAATTCTTTTAATTATATATATATACATATATATATATATATATATATATATATATATATATATACATAGTAAAGGATTAGCAACAGGATTGTTTAGAACTGTCAATTATCTTTGAAAACTTATACGTAGCTATGGCGTGATATAACATCAAGTGAACATAATCGGCGATTTATGTTAGTCCCAAATTATCTGAACCCGTTAGTTGCACAATTAATATTTTTATGATGAAACAAATAAATAGAATTTTATAAATTATAACTCTGTTCTAATCTCCATGTATAAGCAAATATAACACGTCAACGTATGGAACGATATAATTTACCGTTACGCGTTTTCATTAAGTGTTAAGATATACATTTTTTTTGGGGGGGGGCTCATTCGTTTGAATTTGTACGTATAAAAACTTGGTTTGCAATTTACAAATACCTACTATACATTAAATGTTACCAACCTCCTATACCCCCCTCTATGTCACTATACATATACTAGCAGAGGACCTGCCGTTCGTCGGGAATTAATAAGAATTGACAAGTGTTCCAAATCACTAACGAGTCAAATCATTTCTTATCGACCACAATTGCACACACACACACACACACACACATATATATATATATATATGAGTGTGTGTGTATGTACATATATATATGTATATATATATAAATATATATATGTATATATAAATATGTATACATAGGTATACATAGGTATATATATATATATATATATATATATATATATATATATATATATATATATATATATATATATACATATTATAAACGAACTTGTCTTTGCCCGGGATTTAATAAGAATTAACAAATGGTCCGCACGAGTGCAAAGACAACAAGTCCATGTTTTATCATGGACCATTCATATTTGACCACGGATATATATATATATATATATATATATATATATATATATATATATATATATATATATATTGTTTTACACGGTGGCCACCACTTATCAAGGCCCGGAAATTACTCAAGGATATATATATATATAAATATATATATATATATATATATATATATATATATATATATATAATAGGACAACATGATTGTGAAATGAAGACACAAAACTATATATTGGTAGATATAGAATGGATCATTTATTGAATAATGGAATACAGGCAAAATTTGAGAGGATAGAAGAGACTCTTTATGCCAGGGCATGTCCGAGCCTAATGCTTCTCATTAGAAGAGTAGAGAAGGCGCTAGTTAGCATGGGGAAGATGGGGCGTCTAGCGTAAGGTTCATTAGGGGTGAGAAAGATTAAGAGGAATTATAGAATGTTAGGAGAATCTTTATTGAATTCTAAATAAATAGGCAGAAGCTTATTATATATAATAGCTGAATTGGTTGGTGCGTTGGTTCGTTATATAAACGTTTGGGATTCGAATCGTGGTGTGAGATGTCTTTTTTCTTTCGATTTTTTAAATTTTAATATTGAACCAGTGTTATTTAAGCTATTTTTCACGTAACGTTCGTTTTTATGTTTTTTTTTAATTCGCTTATCCACCCCGACTACACACACAAAAACAACCGGTTACCCACCGATTTTTAAGTTTTAATATCGAAACAGGTTTATTTAAGCCATTTGTTTTTTTGTTTTTTCGATTTTTATATTTAACATCGTTACTTTGCCTTACGTTATTTGTTGTGTTTTTTTTCGATGTTTTGAGTACCCCCCGCTTAAGTTTTAAGGTTGTTTTCCTTTTTTACTTCGCTTATAACAAACACACCTGGTCATTGACCGCATTTGCTGAATAGCTATTGCTCTACGTCTTCCGTGCGCGCCTGTCAATTTGGTTCTTACTTAAATAAATTCAAACATCTTTCTGTAACTCATTCTGGCTTGCGGATTTTATTTTAAAACTTCACCTTAGGGCTTCAGTTTCGATCCTACCCCCCCGTTTTTTTTATTTAACTCATGCAACCACCCGGGCAACGCCGGGTACCCCCGCTAGTCTAAGCTAAAAATAACTCACACCTTTCCGACTCAGAAATTTGTCTAATCCTACTAGTAAGAAAGACTTTAATACAAAAATAATATTTAATGATAATAAATTCTGGACTAGAAAAGACACCCTTTATCAATTTGACATAGTGATGGGCGCGACAGACTCTGCTCGAGTAACGGATCTGGTAGGAATCTACCTATTAAATGAGCTTAAACACATATTCAGCAATAGCGACCTACAAGGAGGCCTGTATAGCGGTATAGGGACGACGCTCTATTAGTAACTGGGGCTAGGCCCAGAATGTACAATAGGACCATGATCAAACTAAGATAATTTTATGAAAGTGTCGGCATTAGTATAACAGTAGAGGATGAAAACAGCAGCTCAAACTTCTTAGACGTAACATTAAACCAAAAGGAAGAAACATACTACCCCTACCCTAAACCAAATTTGTCGCTACACTATATCCACAAATTCTCCAATCACCCCAGGTCCGTCATTAAGGCAATCCTTTCCTCGGTGTCAAGAAGAATCTCTAATCTCTCTGTAAACCATACCATTTTCAACGAAAGCTCCACCTTTTATAACAACGCACTAGCAAACTCTGGATACAAAGACGCAATTAAGTATGATACGAATACTGCTGAAAAGAAATCCAGCCCCCTAGGGATAGTGATCCACAACATGACTAAACGCAAGTATAGACAAAATAATAAGGCAAGATCGAATTATAAGTATCATATGACTATTACTCCTAACAATGAAAGCTCATACAAGTTGATCAGACACCCCCCAAAAAACGGATCAGAAGAAAGTCCAATATTTGGTTCACCCCCCCCCCTATAACAATAACGTCCATATTAATATCCCAAAAGAATTCTATAAATTAGTACAATATTCTTTCAAGGATTCTCACATATATAGGACGATCCTAATTAAAAACTCTATTAAATTATCCTTCTCAACTATGCCTAATGTAGCACAAACTATAATAAGCACTAATAAAAAGAAAATAGAATCAGCCCAGAAAATAATAAATGACAACCCTAGTCTAGCCCAACCAAACTGCAATTGTAACGACCCAACTAACTGCCCACTGGAGAATGAATGTGTACACTCATCCGTAATCTATTCATGTACAGTAACAGAACTCCCGCCTAATACGACAACTAATAACCTGACAGCCCAAACCGATAGTACCAGTTACACCAGAGAGGATCCACATAAACCAATAAGCAATAATAAACGATCTGAACAACTGACAACAAAGCAGATAGGTATAAGCTCCACAGAACCTTAACATAGAAACTAAGATAATACCAAGATAAATGAACAACCTCTAGATACACCGCGCACAAGCCCTATAATACATACAAAAATAGAAGTATCCTCCTTCCCGATATGAGTCAGAATTGCAAACTATTTACAATCATTCCCAAAGAAGAACCCTAAAACAAAAATCTACCCTGTCTTACCTAGTTAGAAACCTATTACAAAACATAATAGACTTTAAATTAAAATGAAAAATACATAGAAAATCAAAGTCATACAGCCCAGAATCTAAATACTGCCTTCTATATAACGCAGAAGCGACCGAGATTATAACGCCGACTAAACAATTAAACATCCTACATTCAAAACAAGAGAATATTTGCAGTTGCAGGCACAAGAGAAAGTTCAAATACGTAAATGCAATTAACCCCAGTGAAAATGCACTACCAGACAGTAACTAGCTTATTGTGCTTCCTCGCCATCCATAAAATGCAACAATATCCATCACTTACCGTCCCCCCTAGTATAGGACTATTAGACAACACCCCAAACTATTTTTTTAACCATCCATAATCTGTGGCGATCTGAAAAAATCGCCATAATAAAACTTCAACTCTTTAATATAAAATATTAGCACACCCTCTTAATAGAAAAACATTACATAATTTTAAATAAATTTCAAACCTAGAATAGCCTGTATCTTGGTAATGCCTAATTAACAATATATCTACCTTAATCATAAGCCCATAAACAACTTTGCCTTACAAACCCTCTCCCCGTAAATATGTACACTTAATAACACCTGTTAAATTCAACCAGACCACTAATTAGCGCTAGTTGCAAGGAGAATATAACCTAAACAATATAAACTCCAGCCCCAATGAATATATAGCTTAGAAATCACCTCACAGGGATAAAGACTTAACACCTAAATTTAGAACTATCTAACCACCACCCCTAAACCGCTCTGGCGACTCTCCCCATAAGAAATTATTTAAAAATCAGCGCATTTGGTCTCCACTACTAGATTTACACTAAGCCCTCCACCCAGTAGTATTTACATTAAAACTTTTAAATGTACCGCAAATATAACCTAAGCAAAGCTCCCCCGATTCAACCCAACCCACCCCGTCACCCATACAGGCATATCCCCATCCCTATCCTACCCCCTCCGACTACCAGCCAAGCGTTCAATCTAGAGGCTACTTCCTATTACTATTGTTCTTATTATTATTGTTTTTATCATCATTATTATTATATTGCATAACCCCCCCCCAATTATAAACGATTTTATAGCCACATTTGATGTTTAGGTGGCACTAATCAAAATTAATAAAAATTACCCAATACATAGAAAATAGACATCCCCACAAACCGTTTTAATAAATTGCCACGCAGCGACAATATACCCCCTATTAAACCATAATAAATACACCCCTTAATCTCAATACTATGTTGGAGACAATATATATTCTTATATATCATACTATATATAATAAGCTTCTCTTTATTTATTAAGAATTCGATAAAGCTCTCCCAAACATTCTATAATTCGTCTTAATCTTTCTCACCCCTAATGAACCTTACGCTAGACGTTGCATCTTCCCCATGCTACCTTGCATCTTCTCTACTCTTCTAAGGAGAAGCATTGGGCTTCGAAATACCCTGTCATAAAGAGACCCTTCTATCCCTCCAACTTTGCCTGTATTCCATTATTCAATAAATGACCCATACTATATCTACCAATATATAGTTTTGTCTCTTTATTTCATACTCTTGTTGTCCCATTATATGAGCTCCAATAATTATTGTTGCGCTTGGCATTATGCGGATAAGTCTCCTTTTGTGGAATTAATCCTTTTATTTTCCTTTTACATTATATATATATATATATATATATATATATATATATATATATATATATATATATATATAGATATATATATATATATATACTCGGGTTTTTTTCTTCAAAAGTAATGGACTAATGAATTCAACGAGGTTGTTAGATAGTGCTCAATAAAAAGAGCTGATAATACTTGTTTATTGTTATATAAACATGGTCACATCCTGCTGCTACAAATAGCCACTTGTTTCAATCAAACAACAGATATCATCAGGCAGCGACTTGACTATTCAAAAGTTCAATGAATAACCATTATTCATTTTTGATGTTTTTATGACAATAAACAAATATATATATATATATATATATATATATATATATATATATATATTACATTGCACCACGAGCACGAGTATATATATATATATATATATATATATATATATATATATATATATATATATATTTATGTTATTTTAACAAAATGAAGACATCAAGGAATAGATTGATAACAACAAATAATGTATTTCATCGTTGGTTACAGTTGTTTCAAGACTATTTGGAAATATTCAAACATTATTTGCATATATGAATTCTAAAATATGAAATATGATAATTTTGAAGCTTACAGTTTAACTCATCTCTGTTTGACTTAAATCATATTGGTATATGTACGATTACCGAATTTTCAATTAGATAAATCCAGTAACATTCGGAATGCTACAAATAAGACTATATCTGTATCTGGAAAAGTGAACTTGTTTGTGTGTCTGTTTGTGTGCTTGTGTGTGGTGTGTCTGTGTGTGTACAATTCCATACGCAATAACTTTGTCAATTTTAAGTCTCCGAGCTGAAAATTCGATATACAGGGTACTGATGCTTGGGAATATTTTGTGATCGGTTTTCGGCCGGGAATTTAGCTCTTAACTAGTCAAAGTTCAACGATATGACCTTTGAATACTCTCCCAAACTCTTCTGACAAGTTTGGGTCTAAACAGCTGAAATTTTAGATATCGGCTCCTTGGACATGAATCTAACTTTATAACTTGATTGGAGCGCAAAACAATTAATGTTAAGGGGTCATAATTGGGGTCAAATTTAAAAAAAACTTAGATCTCTGCGGTCTCTACCAAATTACTCAGACAATTTCTGGTCTAAACATTTTAAATTTGGCATAAAGGGTATTCAGAGATAGGACAAGCTTTCTAATCGGTTTGGGTCGAACATTTTTAGTTCCCAATATATGAATACATTCATGTATATTTACATGTCTGCCTAAAAAAATTATAGATACGACGGATTTTAAGATATACCTCCAAATACTCGGGCAAAGCCGGGCTGAAATGCTAGAATAGTATAGTACCTTATAGTGTGTATATATATATATATATATATATATATATATATATACATATATATATATATATATATATATATATATAAAATATATTTTAGTCATCGACATACAGACCTGTTTCGTTGTATCACAACTCATCAGTGCCGCTAGACTAACACCTCTCCCAAGCCGAGGATCGAACCTAGAACCGTCGTGATGACAGTCGGCAGTCCTACCCCCTTGACTACGGAATCTGTGGCCGAAATTAACCTGTCCGAACGATTATTTAAATAAACATTCGTCCGCTACTCGTAGAGGGCTCAAACGTTTGTTTGTAAACAAATCGCGAGCTTCGCATTATTTCAGCTAAATTAAGTAGCGAGTAAGATAATTTACGAGAGTGCTCTACCAAAGAGGGGAGCTTTATAAAATATATTTTAGTCATCGACATACAGACCTGTTTCGTTGTATCACAACTCATCAGTGCCGCTAGACTAACACCTCTCCCAAGCCGAGGATCGAACCTAGAACCGTCGTGATGACAGTCGGCAGTCCTACCCCCTTGACTACGGAATCGGTGGCCGAAATTAACCTGTCCGAACGATTATTTAAATAAACATTCGTCCGCTACTCGTAGAGGGCTCAAACGTTTGTTTGTAAACAAATCGCGAGCTTCGCATTATTTCAGCTAAATTAAGTAGCGAGTAAGATAATTTACGAGAGTGCTCTACCAAAGAGGGGAGCTTTATAAAATATATTTTAGTCATCGACATACAGACCTGTTTCGTTGTATCACAACTCATCAGTGCCGCTAGACTAACACCTCTCCCAAGCCGAGGATCGAACCTAGAACCGTCGTGATGACAGTCGGCAGTCCTACCCCCTTGACTACGGAATCTGTGGCCGAAATTAACCTGTCCGAACGATTATTTAAATAAACATTCGTCCGCTACTCGTAGAGGGCTCAAACGTTTGTTTGTAAACAAATCGCGAGCTTCGCATTATTTCAGCTAAATTAAGTAGCGAGTAAGATAATTTACGAGAGTGCTCTACCAAAGAGGGGAGCTTTATAAAATATATTTTAGTCATCGACATACAGACCTGTTTCGTTGTATCACAACTCATCAGTGCCGCTAGACTAACACCTCTCCCAAGCCGAGGATCGAACCTAGAACCGTCGTGATGACAGTCGGCAGTCCTACCCCCTTGACTACGGAATCGGTGGCCGAAATTAACCTGTCCGAACGATTATTTAAATAAACATTCGTCCGCTACTCGTAGAGGGCTCAAACGTTTGTTTGTAAACAAATCGCGAGCTTCGCATTATTTCAGCTAAATTAAGTAGCGAGTAAGATAATTTACGAGAGTGCTCTACCAAAGAGGGGAGCTTTATAAAATATATTTTAGTCATCGACATACAGACCTGTTTCGTTGTATCACATCTCATCAGTGCCGCTAGACTAACACCTCTCCCAAGCCGAGGATCGAACCTAGAACCGTCGTGATGACAGTCGGCAGTCCTACCCCCTTGACTACGGAATCGGTGGCCGAAATTAACCTGTCCGAACGATTATTTAAATAAACATTCGTCCGCTACTCGTAGAGGGCTCAAACGTTTGTTTGTAAACAAATCGCGAGCTTCGCATTATTTCAGCTAAATAAAGTAGCGAGTAAGATAATTTACGAGAGTGCTCTACCAAAGAGGGGAGCTTTATAAAATATATTTTAGTCATCGACATACATATATATATATATGAAATAAAATGGAGGTGGAAGGACCTGGATACTCAACGTTTCGCCCGATTTATGATGGCTTCTTCAAGAGGGATGGTCATTGACTTCCACCTCCATTTTATTTCATATCGTCGGATTTAATCCAGCTCAACAATCATATATATATATATATATATATATATATATATATATATATATATATATATATATATATATACATATATATATTCATAAACACATATGCTCTTATAAATATGTTTATTTGTGTATTGATATTCCTATATCAGATCCGTTATTTTATTTATTTAAAAAGAAAATTCAACTTTGATATATATGGGTCGAGAAATTGCATTGACCTTCAACAGATCTAGCTCATTTGCATACCGTTTAAAACATTCATTTAAATTAATTCCCTAGTAGATTTTTTTTAAATTTTCTTATATGATGATCATATTTAGTAAAATATTACGTGTAATTATATTTATGAAGATAGTCTACATGATATATACTTGTGTAATATTCGTGTCAAATGGTTTTAGTAAACCCTGACATATTTCTATATGTATTTATGCGTATTCATATTGTTATAGAAATTGTCTACCAACCTTATTGTTAAGTTAACAATTTACAGACATGTATTCGAACTCATGTAGAACTCTATATTTGGGGTTTCGCCGAGGTAAATCGGTGCAAATGTGTAGAAAATTAAAAAAAAATAATTTGCCTGATGAATTTTGAAGGATAGTATTAGTTCATAATTTTCATTTAACTATAAATTCGATCCAATATTTTATGATAATAAATACGATATCTGCATTAAACATAATATCATATTTTAGCGTATTTTACGACACAGCGATGCCACGTGACCTGCTTTCATGTATATATATATATATATATATATATATATATATATATATATATATATATATAGGATGAACAAAAGCGAAATGAATGCCATCTAGAACATATTCTGTGGAACGGAGAAAAAAGGCCAAAGACACTAGTGTTTTGATGTGATGTTATGAATATAATAAACTAGTTATGACCAAAGTTGCATTTCATTCGGACAAAACACTAAGAAAAGGGGCCTTATTAGATTTTGGGTCCTTTTTGAGGGGTTCACCCTGTATATAATAGCAATCCCCCCTCTCTCTCTCTTTATATATATATATATATATATATATATATATATATATATATATATATATATATATATATATATATATATATATATATATAGTAGCAGGGCACACGGCATGTCCCGTCAAATCTGACCAATATATATATTTCTTGAAAAAGGATTTCGGCCTCAACAGAAAGATGTTCAACAAAATGTTTAACCATAAAATTTACCAAAAACTATTAATATTAAACTATAAAAAGAAAGATACTAGAATTTAAGCAAAAAATATTTTATTTTAACTCAATCAGATGTGCCTTATGCACTAATAAAAATGCAATTGGCATTTTGTTGAACTTTTTAAGATTTTAAATATTTATAAATTTTCTCATTATAAAAAACGATTATTATATTGATTATAATTTTCTGACAGAAGAAATAAAATGAATATAAAACATTAGAAGAACAATGCAAAATTATCCAATTATATCAATAAATATTAGTAAATTGTGTAAATAAATCTTGAAAACAAATGATTATTTAGTAAATTGATTTAAATTTATTGTTCATTTAAAAAAATATTCAAATATTTTAAATCACTTAATTGTCAGCACATTTTTTCATTATCAAAAAAGATTATTGGATTATTTTTAATTTGCAAAATAAAAACCGGCAATGAAAAAATCGTAAATCAGCAAAAATTAATAAATTGTTTCATTATAAAAAAATATTTATATACTACAGATATAATCTATGTTTAATTAATTTTAATCAAGTAAAACAAATATTTTCTTATCAATAGCATTGAAATAAAACAATCGTTTTTGTTATGATAAAATTTAATGAATTCGCTGATTCTGGATGTTTTAACTGTATTTCTATCTTTCCAAATTAAAATTAATCTAATAAATGTATTATTATGACAAACTTTATTGATAATTTAGTGACTTTAGATTTATCTTCTGATTTAAAAATTTGTCTTCTAATGTTTTTTATGCAATTCATTTTATTTCTTCTGTCAAAAAATTATAATCAATATAATAATCGTTTTTTATAATGAGAAAATTTATAAATATTTAAAATCTTAAAAAGTTCAACAAAATGCCAATTGCATTTTTATTAGTGCATAAGGCACATCTGATTGAGTTAAAATAAAATATGTTTTGCTTAAATTTTTGTATCTTTCTTTTTATAGTTTAATATTAATAGTTTTTGGTAAATTTTATGGTTAAACATTTTGTTGAACATCTTTCTGTTGAGGCCGAAATCCTTTTTCAAGAAAATACCTAACTTTTTAAAATTCTATTTATCAACAACGTAAGCAACAATAAAAATAATAGAATTATATTTATTAATTAATAGAACATGCTAATGATCACAGGAAAAGTATTACATAAAAAAATTTACAGAAATTTGTTTTAAATTCTGAATTTAAGTGATTCATAAAAGTGCTATCGTTCGCCTGCAGAGATACAGTTATAGCCCTATACCACGCTGATTGGGAGGTTAGCACTCAAGTTTTTGCTATTTCGATTGGATATATGGTCTGATTTTTCTCAATTATTTGTTTCTTTTATATTTTTCAAAAGAAATGCCAATATTGATGGACGACATTTTGGAATGAAAATTAAAATTATATGAAATATTGGTGTCACTGATAATATTTCACTTGTTATTATTCTAAATAATGCAAGTAAAATGCCCAAATCGACTTTCATAAAAGTGAAGAATATCTGGTTTTACAATGGAATTTCTGCAAAAAAAATTTATTGAAATATATAATTTCGGAATTAATTCATTGAGGATCGTAATTTTAAAATAAAAAATCTATTTGTTTGAACACACACATATTCCATTGCAGTAGAAAAATTCTATTTCTAGTGGCTTTTTGCAAATGCTCAGTATTTTGTTGACAATATTTGCGAATTGAAGAGCCAGTTTTGAGATAAATTTTGAATTGCTTGAGTGTAAATAAAATTGTTGTTTTTTTAACTCTAGTATCTTCCTTTTTAGAGTGTAATACTGATCAATAGTTTTCAGTAAAATAATTTTCCGGTTAAAATTTTATATTACATTTATCTCTTGAAGCAGCACTCGTGTCTCCAGTTTAGTTATGATTCATAACAGTGCTATTGTTCGCCTGCAGAGTAACAGTTACAGCCCCATGCCATGCCTAGGTGATGGTTGAATTTTAAAAGCGAAAACCACCACTATTTATTTCTATTGAATGTATGACCTTGTTTTTATCAAATGTTTGCTTCCTTTATATTTTTTCAAAAAAAATGCCAACAATATTGGACATTTTGGAAGGAAAATTGACATTATTAGAAAAGTTAGTGTCACTGACAATATTCCACTTAATATTATTTCTAACAATGCAAGTATAATGCCCAAAATCGACTCTATTCAAAGTGTGCAGAATAGCTGTTTTTACTTTGAAATTTGTTCCAAAAATATTTTGTTTTTTTGTACTGAAATTCATAATTTCAGCATTAATTCGCCGAGGATTATAATTTTCAAACATAAATCTATTTATTTGAACACACAAATATATCATTGCAGTAGGAAACGTTCTAGTGACATTTTCCAAGTGCTCAGTATTTTGCTGACATTTGATACAATGTTTGAACACTGAAGCATCAGTTTTGAGCAAACTTTTAAATTGCTGTCGACCATCAGTAGGATGAAGTTGAATAACTAATCTATGTGGTATTCCAGCAATCTGCAAGGTTTGGAACCCACATCCAACTTTAAAGGTGCAATTACATTCACTATCTTGTAGTCTTTGGCAGTTTTGTTTGTGTATTCTTAGACATTTCATCACTTTACTTTCTTCAAAAGTGAATAATTGTTTGGCACTGTCAGGGCACTTGTTTATCAAAAATTCCCAAAATGCAATAGCACATTCTTGTTGGCCACTATTAAAAACACCTCCGATTGATTCTCTAAGATCAGCAACACTGTGAGTGCCAGGGACAAGCAATCTTTTTAATTGCTGAATTGGCAAATCAATGTTTGGAATGCTTTTAATGATGTTAGACAACAAAGGAAGGTGGTAAATTGTCTGAACAATACTGTTAGCAAAACAAGCATTTCGTTCATTGATCAATTTGAGGTCCAAATTATTTTGAGAAATTGAATTGTCTATTTTCAGCCATTTTCTATTTGGACTATTATGTTTTTGCTTCAAATCATGATCTATAACGATTGTTTTTTTCGTTTATAAGTCTGTTTGTACAATGACAAACTTTGAGGCATAACAGAACAAGGAGGAAGCGTTGGCAAATCAACCCTGCCTCTTTTGGCCCTCAATCTATTATATTCAGTCCATGCACTTTTGTTACACATGGTCAATTTATGAGGGTCAAGGTCAATCAAATAGACATTGCACAGCTTTCTAGCACGTGACAAAGCTACATAGGCCATTCCATCTGAAAAGACATCAGATCCCAAGTCAACAATGATACCATCGACTGAAATACCTTGGGTTTTGTGGACAGTTAAAGCATAGCTGAGTGACAAAGGTATTTGAGATCTAGTCACAAAGAGTCCAGGAGAAAGTTCATAGTCAGCTTGCACAAATTCAACATTGACTGCATATGATCAAATTTTACAGTCACAGCAACAACTTTGCCATCTTTCATTTGTATTTCAGTGACTGTACCCATTGTACCATTGTAAAGTCCTTTTTCAATATCAATATTTCGATGCAACATGCATCTAGCACCAGTTCCAATTTTAAGCACATTTCAAGTCCAGCTGTGTCAGAAATCTTTTTAAGTTTAGAAGTTTTTGGTGTCTGTTTTGATTTTTTTTTTGTTACGGATTTTTGTCTTAAGTTGGAATCAGTTGCTGAAATTTCAATGATATGAATATTATTTTTTTTCAACATTTTATAATTCACTTCCTCAGCAGATTCATTTGTGGGTACAATGCAAATAATATGCATTTTCTTTTGCAAATTTTGCAAAAGATCAGTAACTTGATCAATATTTGCTTTTTGTTTAGGATTGATTCGATGCCTTTTCAAGATCTCAATATCCTAATCAGTTGGTGACCCAAGTCTTATTCTGTTAAGAATATAACCAAAGTTTTCATTGTCATCTTTTTGTCGCACATTTATGGTCAATTCATCATAATCGAAATATGACCACAAATTTATACCAGCAATTCCCAAATTTGATTTTCTAGCATCTTGAATAGATATTTTGGAAAATACAGGTTTTTCATTAACAGGTGGAAGCTGAAATGAATCACCAAATGCAACAATTGACATGTTTTCAAATGGATACACTTGTTTCCTAATATCACCAAAAACATCTTGCAAACGTTGGTGAATAAATGCTAATTGCAAGTGACTAACCATGCTTATTTCATCAATAATGAATAATCTCGCATATCCAAGCATGGTTCTCAAACTTTTTATTTTATCCTTTGATAATGGTTCATATTTAGGTGTAGAACCATGCTGCACATTTAGTTGAAAGACTCTATGGCATGTAGATCCTTTCAAAATGTAAGCACTGACACCAGTAGGAACACAAATAACTACACTGGGTCCATTGATGGCAGGATATGTGAGAGTAATTTTATCTGCCAGTGCATTGGTCAGAAAAGATTTGCCCACATCCACAAAACCATTAATAAATTTGAGAATTTGTGGACAATCGTCACAATTGCACCTGTGAATAGGGGTTTCCTCATTCCAATGAAGATTTTGTTGCTCAAGTTTGGAAATAATTTCATTATAAATTTCTTTTTGAATGAAATTCAATTTTTGCTCATTTTCTAAAACTTGAACTTCAGTGACATGTCTGATTTGAGGCATATTCAAATCAGCTTCATTTTTATCTGCCTCTTTAGCCATATTAGGATCGCAATCAATTTGATCATCATCAGCGTTATTTTCATTTTCATAATTTTTAGATTTTTGCTCTATTTTTTTGCTTATTTCAATAGCATCTTTAATTTTTTTCTTAATACTTTCATAATTTGTCATTTCAGACAAATATGGAGCATTTTGATGTATTGATTGCTCATATGATTTACAGATTACAAATTGGCATATTTTGTTGTAACATAAACCTCAGTGTGAAATTTATTTTCATTTGAAAAGGATTCATTGTAAAGGTCAGAAATAGTAGCATCCCTGCTAACCTGGTAAATTAACTCACTATATATTGACCAGTCCCCTTCAAGTATTGCGATGTCATATTTGTTAAGCCATGTTCCAATCGACAATAATCGATATATTTTTCTGATCACTGTTCTCAGGTGTTGCGAGTGTGGTGACAAGAGTTTCAGCAGGGCCAGCTTGTCCGTACAATCACTTTGGCCACAGCAATAAATTCTATCAGAATGCATACCTTTGCAACTTTGGAAACTATCCAATTTCTTCCTCATTTAAGCAATTGTCAAATTCGGATTCAAATCAGACAAATTGTTATGCAACCTTTTAGCATATTCCAATTTCTGAGCTGAGTCTGGACAGCCATCTTCGATTCTACACAGACGAGGCATTGATATTCTGTAGTCACTGTTATTAATTTGATTTTCATTGTGTCGATGAAAATTAGCATCTTTGCCTGACATTTCGAATTTGCAAGTAAATTTAGATGCTTTTTTTCTATGTTTATTTTTATATTTGTTATAATATGCTTTTGCACAATTTTGTTCTCTATTTTTTTATAATACTGGGCCATTTTCGCATGCATTTTCTCTCTATTTTTATTGAAATATGTTTTATTTGACTCTTTTTGCTTTTTTTATAAGTATCATTATTTACCGCTTTGAGTTTTTTTTTATAATTCTGAACTCTTTGTTTTATTTTATCTTTATTTTTTCAATAATATTCAGCTTTTCTAGCTTTTTCAGCAATTTTATCATATACTTTTTTATTGCCATCATTCATAATATATTCTTGACAGGCCACAAAATCACCACAATACCACATTTACTCCAGGGGGGGTACTACGTAAGTCCCAGGAATCCTACGTAAGTCCCTTATAGTAAAAATGTTGGTGCTCATGCACTAATTGTAACACGCTATTATTTTCTTAATAATATAAAAGAAAGTAAGAATTTTATTGACACAGTATTTGTAAACAAACAACAACAAAAAAATAGTACGCTTACGTGTTGAAAATAATGCAAGAAAATGTTACATGTAATATTTTACACAAATACTGAACAGTAGCCCTCCCCTCTCTGTCTATCTGTCTGTCTCTCTCTCTCTCCCTCTCTCTCTGTGTTGCTGTTATTATGGTAGTACGAATAGTGGTTTGTTTACGTTGTAGTTGAAAATATATCTTGCATTATTTACAAAAAGTTGTAAATAATGCAAGAAAATGTTACAGCCAGTTACAAAATAAAAATGATAATAATATATTCATAATATATTCTTGACAGGCCACAAAATCACCGCAATACCACATTCACTCAAGGGGGGGTCCTACGTAAGTCCCAGGAGTCCTACGTAAGTCCCTTATAGTAAAAATGTTGGTGCGCATGCACTAATTGTAACACGCTATTATTTTCTTAATAATATAAAAGAAAGTAAGAATTTTATTGACACAGTATTTGTAAACAAACAACAACAAAAAACATAGTACGCTTCCGTGTTGAAAATAATGCAAGAAAATGTTACATGTTATATTTTACACAAATACTGAACAGTAGCCCTCCCCTCTCTGTCTGTCTGTCTGTCTGTCTCTCTCCCTCTCTCTCTGTGTGTTGCTGTTATTATGGTAGTACGAATAGTGGTTTGTTTACGTTGTAGTTGAAAATATATCTTGCATTATTTACAAAAAGTTGTAAATAATGCAAGAAAATGTTACAGCCAGTTACAAAATTAAAAATGATAATAATATATTCATAATATATTCTTGACAGGCCACAAAATCACCGGTAGTAATGTAACGGATAATCAAAAATAGGGGAAAAATCAGTTATGTAATATTTTATACAAATACTGAACAGTAGCCCCCCTCTCTGTCTGTCTGCCTCTCTCTCTCTCCCTCTCTCTCTGTGTTGCTGGTATTATGGTAGTACGAATAGTGGTCTGTTTAGGTTGTCGTGGAAAACTCTGATGAAACTAAAATCCGGCAATTTTTATTTTTTAATAACGGTATTAGTATCAAAATATCTGAAAATGATATCTTAAACTAAACAGAAGAATGTCAAGGTAATTATTGTACTATTTCAGAAAATGTTCAATAAGTATGTCTCAAGTAAATTAATTTTTTATTTTTTCTACCGGTACCCTACGCTGGATTACACAATAGTAGTCTCTAAGTAACATTTTGTTTGTCTCGCAGTTACTTGCGAGACTAATAAGTAACATTTTGTTTGTCTCGCAGTTACTTGCGAGACTAATTAATCAGATATGAGGCACTTATTTACGCTATGCTTATTGATTTGTCTATTTGTATTCGCTATGCATCCATTGCTTATTATTTCCTGGGTCTATAACATCCCGTTCTCATTGAAAGAAGGTGTACGGTGGCATTGGTCTTCACTATCGATCATGACCAGTTTCGGCTCCATAGAATTGTCTTCAGTTGTCTATTAACGCCGTAATATGGCGTACACTAATAGTCATTGGCGGTTTGTACTTCATTGAAGCGGTCACTTGTGTTTACCGGTATGCACCGGCCGCTGCTAAAACAACCACAATCAGTTTGTGGCAATCACTGCCGTCTGTTGGCTGTCATGACCAGTATTGGTTTTATGTGAGTTCTCCCAAATGATTTAGTTCAATAGCGAAGATTACTGGCCATTGACATTTGTAGGCGGGGACTTGCATTTACGTGTGGGCAACAATCAGCAAATTTCAGCCATTAGATTTCATGATGTGTTTTCGGCCCCATTTGATTACTCTAAAATGAAATCGCCCATTTTCACTTCCTTCCTCCATGGCGTGCATTTTCATCCAGTAGCGTACACTGTCGTTCTGAATCTGATAACTGGTGATGAATGCGTTTGATATGGGTATTGTTATATCATGACGGAGACTAGCATTGGCGGTCACTAACGGTTAGTTGCGTTCAGTGGCGTGCGTTGGTTTTAATTGAATATTTTAGCTAGGATGTTAATGTTTCATTAAACTGTATATCGTATTATATGTGTATAATATATAAGTAATAAATACGTTATATTAACAAAGATTGCTAACTTTCAATGTTAATATCAATTTATAATTAATACCGTGCTTACATTAACACGGGTCATATCCTCATAATTATCCATTATTAACGGGTGAATACAAGCATGAATACAACACACAAATACCAAGACAGATATGTAATGTGTACCATGTTTAAATAATTTAATAATCGAAAAGAAATATGTATTTATGTTTCAATCTTTAAAACAATAGTATGTCGTGAGAAGGACAACAGAAAGTTCTAACAACCGTATTTTTCATTAACGTTATAACGTTGATTTTTGTCGCATTTATTTTTTGTATATGAATAAATTTGAGATAATGACCAAATCGCCGACGATAACGGCAACGAGACTACGGCAACCGAGACGAGTACAATTATAAGTAAAATAGAATTATATATATATATATATATATATATATATATATATATATATATATATATATATATATAGTGTTGCAAATGGTTATTCCGATATGTATTTTCTTTCCTAGATTCAGGAAAAAAGTTTTCAAAGATAAATGTATGTGCGTTTTTTTTTTTTGTAAATTCAAAGTAAAAGTTTTTATTAAAAAGTGTTAATGCTCTATGGTGTCTATAGCCTCTTCGAAATAGTTCTAATGTGATATCCATTAATAACATAAATGTATGTGATCTATCAATCAAATTGACCAGAGCGTAGGAATAACTTGTGAACGAAGTGTTCCCATTTTTACGTAACCAACAATTAGAGATCATTTTAAAAGGTAAAATGAATGATATGGTTGTGATAAAAAGTCAAATCTATAAAATCGTCTGCTCTTGAAGATTGTTAGTGGTTAATTTCAGGAGTGAATTTTATCCTGGTACAAGTTGTAAATCTGTTTCAGAAAGTTAGTCTTCTTGCAGCTCTTATTAGTATATAAGAACTAAATGGCTAAAATTGACACGTTTGTGCTTATTGAAAAACTTGATGCCTTGGATTTTTCTTTTCTGAGAAGGTGTAACTAATTGATTTTGTTTGTTTACTCTTTGATATAACTCTTGGGTATTCTTCAGTTTTCCTTTTAGGGCTAATAAAACTACTTGGAACTATTTTACCATAGTTGTCCAACATTTTATGTGCATTTTTATTTAGCAGTTTGCATGGCGCTGTACTCAAATGAAATATTTTAATGCCTGTTGGACTTTTGGGGCTTAATGGGGAGGGAAATGATGGACTTAGTCATTTCTTTTTTTTTTTCATCTTTACATATGCATTTTGCAACTTTACATATGTTAAGGCATAAATCTTCACCGTTTGTTTATTTTTACCAAGATTTTACTTCCATTAGGAACGTGTAGGGTTAAAGACGTGTACAAATATTGCCCGTAGTCACATTTTTATGCCTCGATTACTGTGCACCCACGGGGGACCATGCATGTTTTACTTGTTTTGATTGCATTTTCACCCCAAGCATGGCACAGGTCAACTTTGATGTAAGGGACTAGTATCGCGGTCATAATTTGCAGGGGTACTATGTAGGGAGTTTAGCAGCAAAGATATTTGTTTGCATAACACCTGCACTTCTGCAGGCAAGCACGGGGAAAAAAGCACGACCTCGGAATAAAATCTCAAAGGGAATAAATTATTTGAGTAGAAAGCATTTTAGTCATCTTGGCATCTCTACTGTGTAGGTGTTAGATTTTGTGAGCTGTCGGGGTTGCCGCGGATATTTACAGCGGGGGCGTACAAATGTTTTTTGTTCACGGAGCACCAACCATCAAACTAATTGTAAAACAAGCAGGGAGATGCAATATTTCGTCTGTGTGACAGAAGTTAATGCCTATCTGACAGTTCGGGACCTAATAGGTTGGCGAATTTCTTTTGAATCAGGTCCTGTCTAAAAGAGAGAGACTATAAGACATGGGGGAATAATGGCTTTGTAAAGTAACAATATACTCTCAGGCGGAAGTAACGTTTTTGCATGGTAAAGAGAGGCCATCTTCCTTGCAGCAGCTTCGGCAATGGTCGTGATGTATTTGTTCTAACTTATGTTCTCTGTGACCGTTATTCCCAGGAGTTCGAACGAAGTATTTAAGGACATGTATAATCAGCTATAGCTATTAGTGGTTCAGAAAGTGTTGATAATTATTAATAGATACAAAGTCTGTTTTGTCAGCACTAAATGTAACCATCCATTATGTTCTTATTTCACTACTGACAGGAGGTCTTCAATATTTTCTCTGGTGTTTTCGGTAAATTCTCTCTTCGCTGTTCCTATTTCTGTCTTATAATGATTTTAGCTTCTATAACCTTTTGTTTGTTATCAGACTATTTATAATAGTTTATAATTATAGTACAAAATTTACAGAGATAGGCAACATCTTCTGTATTAAAAAAAACTAGTTATAATGAAACCAGTCACAAGATTTCGAAGTCAATTTTGTAACATGTGAAAGCAGAAATAATTCTCTGAGAACTACTACTTCGATGTGGCAACAGTAATCTAAATTATAGAGCATTTGGCTCTTACTAATCTGTATTATTCGCATTGTCTAATAATTTTCTTGGGCTACTTAGCTACAAATTGAAAGGTCAGTAAAGCCAACTTGTTAAAGCACTGTGCTTCCCCAAGATAAGAGCTATTCATTTCAATTGGGAGACGGTAGTAAGAGCGGTGGCTATTATTGAAAAAAAAAACACATTGTCTTGGAAGCATAAAAAGAAACACACATACCTAGTTCGTCATTAAACTATGCACTCAACGTCAATACAGAAATAACTATTAGGATCTTCCTCAGCTTTTAAAGTGTTGTAATACATAGAAATGCTATCTGCACAAATATATTCGAATGATTTAAGAATGCGATTTGATAAAGAGGAGGAAGATTTGTGGACATAGTATGGACTCTTGAGAGGTGCCGTCGTATTATGAATTACTTATTTCTGTCCATTTTATAGTTTGCTAAACATATCTAAATATTCCATAGATAGAAAGCTTTTTTCTCACCTTATCAAAAGCTTTGGATATCTAGAAATAATGTCACGTCACAGGATTCCTGTGTTGTATTGCAGTTTGCACATCGGAGCAAATACCGCACGACCGGGATAATATTCCATGTCAGTGAGAAGGATGTGTTAGCTGAGGTGACTAACAACTCAAATTATAACACATTCTATAAAATTAGTTATGAAAAACAGGAGATGGATAGATCAATAGTGCAAGTCAGATTTAAAATACAGGGAAACCTGACGAATATTTTCTTGCTATTTGGAAAGCTCCTTTTCTCAGACACCTTTCCCTAAATAAGGGCAATTCAGGTTGAAGCTTTTTGAACAATACGTAGGAATGTTTCATTGCATTAAGATATTTCATAAACTTCCATTCATTAGGGACATATAGATCGATGTAACTCAGTGTATTTTAATCATGACGAGAAATTCGACGTGTAGACGGCTTAGATCTCAAATGTTAAAGTTTAGATTCCAACAAAATAACCTTGGGTATCTTGATGATGGTTGCGGTAAAAAACAATATAAGAAATACACAGCTATTTTATATATACGAATATATTCATTATAGATGCATATATGACGTCATATACTGGGGATTTCTTCACATATATATGTATATATATATGTATATATATGACTGTGTGTGTTTATGTGTGTGTGAATGTATATGTGGGTATAGGTATGCATATATACATGTATATACATGTGTGTGTCGTCTATGTATGTGTATATGTGCGGATATTAATATGTGTAGATGCATGAATATACGGATTTGCTATATATACATGAACATGTACGTATATATATATATATATATATGTATATATATATATTCACCTTTTTTCTGTGTCAACGGCCAACTTGCACCGTGTATATTTGTGTGTGTGTATATGTGTATTGGGGTAGAGAGGGCTCCTGTAAGCAGTGGTGAAGGCAACCTTTCTAGGAGAAGCAAATCTCTGATTTTAAAAAAAAACATAACACGGAAGACCAGTACCCGCATTAAGCTGGTCTGCAGTTTAATTTGTTGCTGGCTATCTTGCTCTTCCTTGTTCCTGGATCTCAACATTTCGAAACGAGAGAGAGAGACTTAGCTGTCGTACAAAGCTAAGACTCTGTAATATCATATTTGTATAGATACTCCCTCAGACATTTGGGCTCATGGATTTTAAATGTCTGAGGGAGTGGCACTCGTCTGACAAGACGTTGCAATCAGCATATATATATATATATATATATATATATATATATATATACATATGTGTGTATGTGTATATGAGTTTGTGTGTGTCTGTTCGACATCAGATTTAGACACCAGATAAAAAAAAACACATTATCAGCTCATCTGGGAGAAAATCATATTTTTTCCTTCCTTAGCCTAAGTAACAAAGCAACATTTATTTACTCTTTAATTGCTATGATTTGATAAGTCTAAACACGTATGTAATCAAATTACACTCTATTTAAGGTGATCAAATAAAACTGGCCAAAGTACATGGTAGAACAACACAAAATTTTACCATTGAAAATAATATTGTTGTTTTGTAATTATTTATTAACACATATTTTTTCGCAGGGTGCATGAGTCGGGTGATCTTTCTCTTATTGAGTTTATTTAAATGATTATTTATTTTTAAAATTATATAATGTTAATATAAAAAGGAAATAGAAAATGATTTAGGAGTAAGAAGAAAAATTAAATCTGTCTGCATAAACAAAAAAAAATACAAGCTAGTGGGTTATGAGTAAAGGATGAGCTAATTTATTGAGTTTTTGGAAGGTACAAGGTTTCAGTTGGTATTTATTGTCGTTATTAAGATAGTTGGCAAATTTTATTTTGCTTTGTTTTTTTTTTCTGGGGATTTTCCTCTGGATTCCTAATTTTGTGGGAGACATTGAAAAATGTACTTTAATATTGTACGGAACATCTTATATCTATTTAATACTGAGGAAAACGCGTTAGAGCTGTAAGGGGAGATTATCATGATCTCTGCATGATCCTACTGACATGCTATTATTTAGGAAGCCATTCTTAATACAATGAGATAGGGGTTGTCACTATTCTGTACTTTCACCTTACAATTTAATAAATTAAAAAAACTGACTCTTACAGAATACGGACTGTGCTTAAATAATACATTTTTTATTTAGAAAGTAATTTTTAATATGAGAAGGGGATGGTTTTGCTAAAAATTCTGTACATTCAAACAATTAAACAAAGACTGATTTTTGCAGAATATCGAATGTGCTGAAATAATAGTTATTCCCAAGATTCATCTCCTAAAAATGATTCATTTTTCTTAAAATTATGATAGCGATATTGGGAAGAGAAATTATTTCATATATGTTGTACAATACCTGTCGAGAGTACGTTTTAGGGCTTCCTATATGCATTTTCATTATCCGCTTGAAGGTAGGTAAATTTTAAATGTGTGCTTTACAAATGTCGTCCTTGGGAAGGTTAAATTATTTCATATACCTGCTGTAAATCACCTGTCCTCGTGCAGGTACACTTGATTCATACATATGTTGTGTAATATCCGTCCTAGGTAGATAATATTTTTTGCTTGAGATAGGTAATTATACATTCACATTAAAAATTCCTATATCCTAAGACTACCATATATTAAAAATCAACGTAAGTTTTCCTATTGTGTTATACGGTCCTGAGAAACGCTTGATAGCCCTGCTAGTATTTATGTGCATTTATTAAGCATTTTGGTATATGGATGTTTTTATTAGGTGTAATCTAAAATAAATAATAGGCAATGCACACCTAATACCATAAACGTGTCTGTCGTAATGGTAATAGGTAAATGACACCTGAATGTCATAGGATATGTATACATTGTTAATATGGATATAGGTAGCAATGTAAACAAATTTTATGCAGGGATGAAATGTACACATAACTTGTTGACATGCGTTTTAGAAAATTCTCCAAGTTGATAGAATAAAATATATAGGAAGTGTTCCATTAAGTTGCTATTGAAGCAATAGTCGCAGGAGACTATTCCAGTTAATTTTTCATTAATGAATATAAAGGACTATACTATCCGTGGCCGTAAGGTCAGTATATTATATAGCTAACTATTGAATTGTGAGTTGACAGAATTTATGTATGAAAGTGTAAGTGAGTATACAAAAATAATATATACACTCGTAAAATTGAATGCACACGCACAAAAAATATGGCGACCACTGAAAAGAAAAAAAAGATACATTGAATACAAAATATTTAAACATCATTTCCTTTAGATTAAATGAAAACTCCTTTATATAAGAGGTGCGAAATCTTTGAAACAATACAAGCAGGGAGTGTGCATTGTATAGGTCAACACTAGTTTCTTTTTTGTCTGTGTGTGTGTGGTAAGAGTCTTTAAATTTTCAGAAAATGATAATTAACAGATTAAGAAATATTTAACACTGAGACTTTTTCAAAGTAAATAAAAAAAATGAAAAGCTCCCCACACCCACGTTGGAAATATTTCCACGTATTGTTTAAATCTTTGACACTTATGACCCCGTCTGAACACTATATATCCCTTTCTGACCCTCTGGCACTAAACTTGAAAAATGCTAACGATTACATGTCTTGACACGTCGCCAAGAAGGGAGGTCACTTTTTACCTTAAATTTATATTACAAAATGACTCCCGGCGTTAAAATATTAAATTTTAATTATTTACAAAAAATCTTCTTGTATATAAAACATAAAGGCTGTTGAAATGTATTACCCCCAGTAGTAGATTTTGATTTCTTTTTAGGATGTAAACTACGCTGGGTTGACTCGTACAAATGCTTTGTTTTTTATGTTGGAATTTATCAAGTTGTTTTTTTTTTTACAAAACCATATTTGCTTTGTTTTCAGTTGTTTGAGAACAATCGAACTTGCAATGAGAAATACAAATAAAATAACCGTAATAAATAATTTTGGACACGAAAAACGTACTTTTTTAATCGAGTTCTAGTGTAAATCACGCATCACTTGCGTAAAGAATTTACTAAAAAAAACATATAGGTGCACCTGAATAATCAGTGCCCACTTAAATCTTTGTTAATTTCGTCCATTTTCAAAGATCTGTGGATTAATGGACACTAAGCTACACAATTTTAAAGGCATACAAAAACATATATTTAAAGAATTTTTAAGGGGTTGATTTTTACATACAACGTTCAATATATCTGTCTGTTATTTTCAGAACCGATTTACAGCCATGATTTGATGTTGGCTCCTCCAGGCCCATCCCACAATTAATATTATTTTTTTTCTTTTCTTATGCGACTTTTCACTTTGTGAAAAGTTCGGTGTGCTCCCCTCCTCCATCATTATATTTCATTTAGTATACCCGTTGGCCCTTAAAGCGTCAGATGAAAAATGCCCCGAATAAAAAGTAATTTTGAGATTATATTGTGTTTTATTGTCTTGAGAAAACTTTTATTTAGTGATGAGTAAAAAAAGAATAACGCCCAGGAAGTCTCAAGTGCTCTACTGCAAGCACTAAATAAAATAAGGAGGTCCTACTCCAAGCACTACTAAAACCATATTTCTACCCCCTCTTTGCAAAGAAAATATTACAAGTATGGACTAAAAAAACAATCCTCTGAATCCACAGGGGTACTCCTAAAGCAGTAAATAAACATGATTAGAGTTATGTATTGTATAATTATATATAAATAATTTTAAGTCAACAGTGTTATATTACATTTATGCGTAAGAAAAGCACGTTATAATAAGTTAAAATAAAAATATTGTTGACTTTGTGTATTCGTTGAATAGCAAAAGTAGGTTTTAATATCAGGTTTAAGACAGTTCGTTCATGAAATAGGTAAGCAGACGAATATTTTGAAATCGGAAGTAACAAACTGGACGGACGATTTAAACACCCAAGCAAATAAGCTTTATCTGAGTTTAATAATCATATGAATTTATCTCTCTTACGTTTTAATGTGGGTGTGGCAGTGACTAAACAGTAAAGATGATACGGCACGCGCTGATTTCTTCCAATTTGAATAATTTTCTAGGTAGTAGCGTTATGTCTTTCTCAATTATGATTGTTAATGAACAAAAATACACATATATAGATATGTATTTGAGAATATCAATCATATAATAACCATACCTACATACTTATATATAGTTATAACTACACAGCAATCTCTAGAATAATCAGCAGATTTTGTAATGATGCAACATATTAAAAAAAAACACGTATGTTCCAGCATAATCGATTGCCATTCGATTAAACGACGTTTAGATCATTGCTGTAACATACTAGAAATGTCAGCTGTTAAGGCAATTTACCTTAGCTTCCTAATATGAGCGATGCTTATATTTTGTCCGGGACATTACCGCTTTGCGATGGATTATGAACACACTCGACGTAATGTTTCCTTAAATAATAATTACATTTGTATTCACTGCAAATCAGTTTTTTTTTGTTCCAACTGTACCATTAATGGGTAAATAAATTAGAAACCTCCAATTATTGGACGAAATCATATCTATAGATATGCTAGTCAGTTTCGTATGTGAAAACAGTATTATCTTGTATCATTATATTTGCTATAAATCATTCTGATAATATTTACAAGAAACACAGAAAAAAAAAACTAAAAAAAACTAACAAACTTTATAGAAACTTTCTCACTTCCCGTGTAATCATAACGGAGATGGAAAAGCTGATATTGTCAACCAGCTGCGCCAGGAAATGAAGTCGTGATAGTTGTTCTATTTTTCTTCTGTTCATATATGGTTTCTTTCATTGTATTTATTTTTCCTTCCATTATTTTTTGGACGTTTTTAAGGTTGGACATTTCAGAAAATGTAACTATAAAGCGAACAGTGAAAGCGGAGAGAGTCCATTTAAATTCGATGTTTCATAGCAAAAAATATGATAGATTAAAAAATTAAAAAAGGAAATGCACATATATCCTTGTATTAGTACAGGTAGAAAAACGTAAATATAATTATATATATATATATATATATATATATATATATATATATATATATATATATATATATATATATATACAGCGTATAACGATAAAAGCTGTCACCCTTAATAGACCCACACTAGATTTAAAAAATATTGAAAATACCAATTTAGGCAGTCTGATTGTGTAGTAGAGCTGATATCTGTTGAATGTAGCCGTCTACAGTATCACTCACTGCTCCGATACGGATCCGGAACCAGAAGCATGCCTTTTCCATAAGGACCTGTAGGAGCCCGGCGATTACTCGGCGGATGGTAGCTATCAAGTTGGCTTTAGTGTTTTAGGAGGTCACTTTGCTTGTGTTCTCGACGTATGACAAAACGAAACACCCCAGTGAAGCCAAGCCTGGGTCTCTTTTTTACTTAAAGACAAGTGTTGATGTCTGCTTCTACACCAGGGTGAGCCAGTGTCATTCTGCTTGTACTAGGGGGTCACCACAGACAGAAAATCTAGGTACACTTAGGTGTTGACTCTCAAGCCGCTTTCGAAGAGGTGAATTGCCATGACGTGGCCCTTACTGTAAACATAACCAACTACCATAAACGTGATCGGAAACTTTGTTTCCTCGCCCTGGATAAACCACTGTAATTTATAGAAATCAAGCGATGCATATAGGGTGTGCTAGCAATGGATCTGTTGTCATAAGCTCGATCGGTAAAAAGCATTAATTGAACAGCGACGCATTTCCGATCTCGCTCGTTGAAAATTGTGTCAATGACAGTTGCTTTTTAAATAAATAGAAAATACGGTTTTTAATATGAATATCGATACACACAAATAAGAACCGACTTTATAGGAGTATAGCTTGTGTTTCCAGCGTTGAAATTATATTGCTAATCTCTGTTAAGCTTTAGGTGCGCTTTATGAATTTGATTCATTTATCACATTTATTTTACTTAATTTTAACTCTGGCCTTTTACTTAAAACGTGTTTTTCTTGTTTTCTTTTAAACATATATTGTATGTGTAAATTGCCGTTCTATGTTTACCATTTAAAAACGCTGGGTTAATTAAATGTTAAACTGTCTTATTAGAAGACGACAATTTAAAAATCTGAGAGAGAAAACTGTTATTTTCTTGAAAAATAAAATAAAAGCTTGTAATGATCTGATAGAGATTACATTAAATTGGTATTAAATATATTTGCAATTATTAATGGGATAATTTTTTTAATCATTTATTGTGATAATAATAGTTACGATAATAAAAATATAATATAAATAAAAATAATGCTGATAATATTAAAAAAAACGATAAAAATAGTGATGATAACAATATTAATAAAATAATAAAATAATACTAATAATAAGAAGAATAACAGTATATGAGTGTGAGCATTACTACTAGCAAAATAAGAAAAATAATAATAATAATAATAATAATAATAATAATAATAATAATAATAATAATAATAATAATAATAATAAGTCAACGATTCCCCCACTATCAAACAATCATGAGGTTGTTTGCACGGCAACCGACAAGGCAAATCTGCTTGCCAGTCGGTTTTCCTCAAACTCCACACTATACCCGGCACACCATTCCCTCCCCATAAGGGAATCAGTCCAGGTTTGCATTTTGGATGCCCTGTTGTCATAAAACGAATCGATAGAGAATATGAGTTGTACGGTACTTTATCTCGGATCTCGTTTGTTTGACATTGTGTAATATTCATACATAATAGAAGGCTCCGATCATTCTAGGTATTTGTACAAGATTGGCCAACTTGTAAGTGGTTTGCAACAAAAAAAAACAGTTTTCACCAAACGGAAATGGAAGCATGGCTTTAACTAGTGTGAACACTTTATCGTTCCATCCTGTACTGAATTGGCTTGTTAAGACTTCATCCAAAGATAAAAATTAAGATCAATCTAAAATCAAAATAGACCATCTTACCATTACTAACGTTTAAACACCACTAGATAAAAATACAAAGTTTTGTCTTGTTCATTTCACAAGACTAAAAAATAAGGGAGTCGATGATGAAAAATTCCACTACATTGCAACGCAAAAAAGGAAGAGTTTATCGAGATGTGTTCATAGGTCTAAAAACTGACCCATGAATAATCGCTGTAGCAATATCTGCGTTATCTTCATATAAACATTTATCGTCCTTGACAATAGTCTATTAGCCGATTAGCATTAATGTAAATAGAATTGGGCGTTATCATTTTTGATAGAATTAATATATGCATAGACATGTTATATATAGGTTTTCATAAAAGAGAGCCTTAGAGTTTGTTGTTGAGACTTAGAGAGAGAGAGGAATATTGTAAGAGAGATTGTTCGTGTTATGAAAATTCAATTATATACAAAGAGTTCATTACTTAGACGTGTAATGGAAGAAAGCTCTTTGGGTGAGGAGACATTGTATTGAGACTTCTTAGTGTAGATATGGGATGTGTATGTCAAGACATTTTATAACACAGATATATAGACATATAATAACAATTCACTTTACCTTTTCGTAGAATCACAAACACAAAGACGACGTTTATAAAACACATGATGAGTTTATTTCTTCTCACGACCGGCCGTGATTTTCTCATCAAGAATTCAAAGCTTCACATATTAAGTTTCAAAGTGACCGTCTCGCTTCTAAACGTTCGAATTCCAAACTGCAGACTATCGTATGTCGTTCTCAAACTCCCTCTCCGTCTCTCCCCCTGCTTCTGTCTCTTAACTGTAAAGTTTTTCTATCTATATCTAGAACTTCCCATTTTTTCCTTGACGTCATACACATGTTAAAACATTTCTCTTCTTTCACGTGTTCTGGACATGCGTGTCCAACACTTTTCCTTTTTTTACAAAAGGAATTTTAACCTATATTCTCAGTAACCTATATTTCCGAAATGTTAAACACATTTTTATTAAATTATCTTGTAGTTGCATTCTTTCAATTGAATTTTCATAACAAAATTGACAATGCACATGCTTTTCTTGAAACTGTTTTATCTCTATTCTAAACAAATCATTTGTTTTACATTCAATTTTCAAATTCTCACACGTAATCTATTTCTAAACCTAAATTACGAGGTTCGAATTTCGCCTATGCTATTTCATTTTTATTTTAACTAAATCTCTCTATTTTTATACTTACATGAAAAGGGGGCAGCCCTTATCATGTAACAGACACATGCAAACAATTATAGAGTTAAATATGAATATATACATATGTACACACATATACACACATGCATATATGAGGCAATATTTTACTCAATATTGTCAATTTTATAAAACATTTTTTATGCTAAACATTTACCTAATGCAATATGATAAAATACGTTTGACGAAGTAAAGGATGCTTTTTTTAGAGGCGGCGAAATTTACATTAAAATAATTTACTAAAACATGTTTTCATACGATAAATATGTGGTACATTCCAAAAATAATTTTGGTATATATAATTAAAAAACGTCGAAGAAAGACTTTCATGGCTCCTGCATATATCTAATGGGGGGGAGTAAATCACACAAATGAGGTGGCCAGTTAATAAGTTTACTCTGTGAAATTATTAGTTTCTACAAATTTTCTTAGTAAAAATAATCATTTTGTGTTCAACTTTAAAATGCCGACCCTCACGACATATAGTCAAATCAACTTAACGGAAAAATACGGATATAGTCCAAATATTTATTTAATGACAACAGTGTTACATATTATTTCATTGCCTCCAAAGCATCATATATATTTGCATTAATATAATATTGATGGGAAGATTTTGTTTTAATATTGCGCACTGCATGTATTTTATTCTGGCCGTAGCATTTGGTTCATCGCTTTCATATTTCAAAAATTAGATAAGACACACACGCCAGTTTAGTTTAATCAGGCTTGACAAACCTAACGATTTGAACGCTTAATGCAAAATTGTTCCTTTATCTGTTGCGTCCAAACTGATCAAGATAAGAATTATTGTAACGACCGTCCTGCGTATAGCACTTTTTTTTTTACTGTAAACATTGAAACACGCAGGCTAATCAAACTAATTAAGTACAAACATACAGTGTTTACCATTTCATAACGAATACGTCGGCATAATTGTGGCATTGATACAACAAAGATTATATACATGATATTGTACATGATAGATTATACACTTTCTGCTAATTGACAGCCTCGACCAAACACTAAGTCCGCTCGAGATGCATTAATATTAAGTACGTAGTTGTGGTGTTTGTAATCGATACGTATCAGTCGTTGTGACGACAGACAATGAGAAAACAAGATAGATAATACAGAAGGATGAAGAGAGAAAAAGTGAATTCATTTCCTCTTGAGAATGAACAGTAATTGATAAGAATCATAATTGAGAAATGATTGATCGTTTTGAATTTTAGAACGTCTCATCACTAAATAATTTTGTCATCGAAGCGGGTGTTATTCAATATAAAGAGACAAACTGAATTGTCTATCTACTTACAAAGTTGTAATATATGCTGTTTTGCTTGTTCACTGACTCATACATATATATATATAAATATATATATATATACATATATGTATATATATATATATATATATATAAATATATATATATATATATATATATATATATATATATATATATATATATATATATATATATATATATATGCCCCGGAATACGATTTTTAAAGATTACGATACGGAATACGATGTTTCTCTGGACCCTCCTCGCTATATTTGCCCCGACTTACGGTGTTATTTGGAATGTATTTATTTATTATGTACATGTGTACGCTATACTGTACATTATTTTATTTCTAATTTTAATATGTGCTGTATAAAATTAACCTTAGGTCCCACCATAGGCGATTTCACGAACAGAACGGATTAATGTAGTATTCTACATAAATATAGAGTTCAGACTTCTACATAAATATAGTTTTACAGATATATTTTTGAAATTTAGGTGTTATAGTTAGAATTAAAAAATAAATTAGAGGTACCATATTTTAGCTTTACCTTTTTTAACATTCAATACATACCAAATATAAAAAAAAAAATCTCTCGTCAACTCTAGAAAATGTGCGCAAATACATTCGATAATTGCGGTAAATAAACAGATCTCAGTTAAATTACTGTCAAGTCTTTTTTTTTAAATACGGAAAAGAAAAAGTTGTACTTCAATACTTATTCATTTTAATTATGTAACAACGACACAGTAATGCTTTGCAACAAGGTTTTTTCTCGCTAAGAAGTGAGCAATATAGTTTCGGGTAAAGAAAGTTTACTGCGGTATAAAAATATGAACACACGACAGAATATTTTAAGGATAGAACTAGAGGGGTTTAAAAGTGTAACAGTGGATGCTATTAGACACAAACAAGAAAACAACATCGACGGAAAGACAACACGGAAACAAATATATTTAATGAACTGATAGAACAGAAGAGAAAAAACACATAAAACCAACTGCATATATATAAGTAAATGTTGATTTATACACGGCTATGGCAGAGAAAATATACGGATCTCAAGAAAGGTGTCAAAAGGTTGAAGAAAAAATGCCTTTTTACCAAACACCATTCAGGGCGTAATAGATAAGTATACTCAGGACGTGAAGCAGAAAACTATTTTCTTTCAATTTCAGAAACTATGAAGATCTTCATGGCACGTATCTGCAAATTAGCGCGGATCTCATTAAGCAGAATAATTCGTTATTTATAAAACCAGAAACATGTGGCACAATGGCTAGGCCCTTTTTAAGTGAGCTGGGGGCTTCTACATTAATACACCCTATATCTAGCTTCTAACCTTGTGCCTGACTTTGTAATGAAGTTTAAAACGTTTGAAACAGGTGTTTGTGATTTGGAAAATGTTCTGCTATGGCTGAAGCCAAGATTGACATATGTTTATGCTTCAGTGCGCAATGAAACTTCAAACTATGTTGAGAATATAATTTTGGAAAAGCAAATCATTGCGTGAAACGCATGGTTCTCTCTCCCTCTCTCTCTCTCTCTTTCTCTCTTTATTTCTCTATTTCTCTCATTGACTCCCTTTCCCTCTCGTTCAATGAGGAAAGAGATAAGTAAATATAATTTCATTGTTTTAAAACAGTGGACGCTTGGCTTCTTGGGTCGGCGGACGCGATCTAAGCATGCGTCCGATTTCCGCTGGTTTTATAAAAATATGCCTCGTATTTGTTAAATCTGAAATGAATTATATATTTTTTTATAAAAATGCATTTACCGCTAGTTTATATAAGTATTCGATTTCAGGAAACCAGGCGACCCAGGCGAGACAGTTATAGCCGACGACATATCGACCCGTTTTCGTTGATTTCCAGCATGTGTTTATCGTTTAGATATCGTTGGATATCGTTTACTCCGCGGGCAGCTGGTTGAGTTCTTAAGACGTTCCTCAAACATGTAACCCTCTCGGGGAGGTGATAGTATCACAAACATACGTTATTTTAAGCAATTTACTACATTGTTTAAATCTAAAATGTTCTGTTCCATAAACAGTCGAAATGTATGAATATCATAAGGAACGAATAAGAAATATATTCTATTCTCGATAGCGTAGATGAATACATTTTGATTATTTAAAATGTTCGAGATTCCGCCCTAACAACTTAAATTATTTAGCCTTGAAAAAAGGTTTGTAAGATTACAATTGCTTAAGAAGACGTACAATTTTAAATGAACTTGATAATGAACGGAGTTTTAAACTTTATATCTTGAAGATAACTGCTAACAATTCATTGATTTTTGCAAATATTTGAGTAATTTTAATAAAAGGGTAATGCCATATTTTAGAAATACTTGTAAAAGCAGAATTAAATTTGATAAATGATTTAAAATATTTTTTACAAATTGTATTTTGGCTGGTGGAAATTGTTTTAGTACAAAATTGTCGATCAAAAATTGTAACATAAAAAATATGGACGCACAGTGAAGAATGATTTGTTTACGCGGGATTGACAACAGCAACGGTAGCCGAAAAACGCGCATATGCTAATTAAGATGTGTGCTCGAAAAAAAGAAGGGGAAAAGGAGAAGAATTCACCACTTCCCCGAAGAGAAACAAAGTCCACGTCGGCATTGACGTGTAATGCGAATGCGACTAATAGTTGGCTGTGATTGGCGTGTGATCGGAGAGAAATGGGCCATCCGAGCGAGATGGACGAGGGTAGCAGACATTTTAAGTGGTGCTCAAACGGAAGTGTAAAGTATTAAAATACATTTGTCAAAAAAAGCAAAAAAAAAAAAAAATCTGACCCGTATTTTTATTTATTTTTATTCCTAGTATTTGTTTGTCTGTTTCCGGCGTAATGGCCACTTTAAAAAATGATCTTTCTCTAAATTGCGCATCGAATAGACGCGCAGGCATGTAAGAAGGAACAATATAAGAAAATATAATGAAATTGCATTAAGTGTCGAAGACTAAAATATTACATTTTGAAAAGTAAACTACGAAATAAAGTTTGGGTTTTATTCATACGCTGATATTCAAACAAGAATAATGTTGCAAAACACACGTTCGTTCCTGAGGGGTGGGAAGGGTTTAAATGTGAGCTAACTTCTAATAGATCCTTACAGTTAAATACTTTCGAAATAAAACTGTCCAAAATGAAAAATCAGAATTAAATATTTGTCCGTAGGGGGGGATAGTGTGTGCTTATTTAGCGAAATAAGCTCTCATAATGATCGAGCTCCGAACGAAAATTTCTATGACAAATACGACATCCTACCTTAAATCATTAGGCATTAGTGGAGGGCATTTGATAACATGGCCACGTTGTTCTCCAGATATAAACCAAATTGAGTTACCCTGTTCAATTATAAAGATAAGAATTTATGAAGGAGGTGTTCAATTTTCGTCGAAGGATGAACTTTGTAAGATTATTTTTGGAGTTTCCTATAGACTCACATCTTCTCAAATTCACAGATAGACATCATCAGCTGACAGGACGCTATTCAAATTGATTTTGAAGCATGAAAGTTAAGGTGATAAATACATATTTCCTAAAACAAAACAATGTAAAATTCGTTTTTGTTTTTGGTTCATATTCTTACTGGATATGTTCATTATTTGGTTTATATATTTACTGCATATGTTCATTATTTAATATAAATAGAAATATGAGGTTAGAATGTTATTTTATAACCGCGAATATACATTTTTAGACATTTGCAATAAAGTGATACACACTTAAAATTACCAGAAAATATAGCATATATTTTTAAAATTATTTGTTAAAATTCTACCTAAATCAGGAAAATGGCACCTTGTAATGCTCTTCCAGTGTAACAAATTTCACTTCCTGTGTTTCATAACGATTTCAAAGTAATTTTTTTTTAAATTACATTTTCACCCCCAAACAAGGCAAATTGCCACTTTGGTGTAGGGGGCTACTATCAGGGGCAACGACTACTGGGTACTATGTAGGGATTTGGGTAGCAAGATGTTGGTTCACGTTACACTTGAACTTCTGAACGTCAGTACTGTTGGGGAAGCAGGGACCTGGAATGGAATTCCAGAGTCTAGCGGTTCTGGGGAAGAAACTATTAGAGTAAAAAGATATTTTACATCTAGAGATCTCTACAGTGTGGGGTGGGATTTAGCAGCCTGTCGGGTTTTTCGAGGGTGCTCACGTCGTGAGGGCACAAGTGATTGCAGTTCGTCAGAGCATTCACCACTAAAATACTTGTAGAAAAGCCAGAGGGATGCAACATTTCGTCGATGGGACAGAGGCTGAAGCTTAGATGCCAGTTCAGGGCCTATCAGGTTTGCGACTCTCTTTTGAACCTTGTCAAGGAGCGAGAGACTAGTAGCAGATGCACCAGCCCAGATGTGGCAGCAATACTCCATACATGGGCGAATGGTGGCCTTATAGAGGCACACGATATTTTCGGATGTTAGTAGTTTTCTAGCACGGTAGAGAAAGCCCACCTTTCTTGAAGCGGCCATGGCAATGCCTTCAATGCAATTGTTCCAACTCATGTTTCCTGTGAACGTTAGGCCAAGGAGTTTGAATGATGTACTCTCAGATAAAGAGTCGTTGGCCATTGCTATAGGTGATTCGACAGAAACACTCAGCGGTGGATCTTGTTTCCTGGCTAGGGCAACGAACGCCGTTTTCCCCTATTCCCAGCACACCCCACCCCTAAAAGTGCTTGAGTATGAGATATGCCTAAGCAATTAGATTGGGTTGACCTTATTCTAAATGGTTGTGGGTACCGGATTGACAGTTCCTGGCTGCTGTTTCCGACTGGTAGTACAGAAGCCCTACGTCTTTGGTAGCGCTTAGAGCAGCTGCTCCATCAACAGTTGTATAATATCGGGTTGTTTGTAGTGCCATGACGCGCATGGAAAGGGAACCTGCACATCCCCGGTGGGCTTTCCTGAGGCCAAAAGAGTATTGACCTGAAATAAACCTATGCACAAGATATATCAGGCAAATAACCTCAGGCTTTGCATAGCGATTTTTCTGTACGCAGTAAGTTGTTGTTGTTAGTGGTTTCTGTAACAGCAACTCTTGCTTTAATTATTTTTACATTTTTAACTTTCATTCTAAAGTGACTGAAATCCAACTTTGAACAATGAACTATGAAAATATTGCGAAGATTTGGTTGGAGGGGCGCTATCTTATTAAAATACACAAAGAAGTTGGTCGGCACCGTGCTGCCATCGCCCAGAAAAATGCTGTGTATTATCCCATATCGGATTCTATCAGTGAGGTCTGGTCATAATCGATCCTGGGGTGTGTGTTGTAGGAAAATAAATATGCAAATGCCATAGCATTGAGCTTTGATCTTTCCTTTGGAAAATGGTGGGCAACATATCTCATGCTAAATTTGGTCATGATCGGTCTTATGGTGTTGGCGGTAAGAGAATGTAAATATATAGGCTGTAACCTTGACTTTTGACTATAATTTTGCAATAAACATATCATGTTTGGTCATGATCGGCCCAGTAGTCTGGACTGTAGGAGAGTGGTTCATACAAACACACAAATACATGGACGATAACACGCTATACATATATAGATATCTAATAGTATCTAAGAGAATTTCGTCCCTGTGTGTGTAATCGTGTGAGTTCGCTCCTCTGGAGTATATATATATATATATATATATATATATATATATATATATATATATATATATATATATATATATATAATTATATATATATATATGTGTGTGTGTGTGCGTGTGCGTGTGTGTGTGTGTGTCAGTAAGTTAAGAGAATATATATGGAAATAAGGTTCACATATTGGTTTGTCGACCTTATTATTCCTCTCGGGGATAAAACCCGGAGGATTCCGTGCAGTTTAACTGTCAAATATATTTTTTAAAATACTCCCTATTCCAACTAATCTAACGGATATTCTCGAAGTAAATACCTAATACTGGAAATTATTACATAAAATCCTATATAGATACATAATATATGTAAATATATATATATATATATATATATATATATATATATATATATATATATATATATTGTGCATTTGGTAACGCAATTGTTTATAAATACACACGTTGTTGAACGGTTTTGTTTAGCTTCAAGAAAATATTGCTTAATTTCACTTTAAAGTCATAGAACGTAGCTTCGACGTTAGAATTTAATAAGGTAATCTTTACTTTCAAACTGAATTAAAACAAGTGGGTAGTTTTGTATTGTTTATGATGAAAAAATCTGAAACAATCGACTGAGACAGAGGAAGTTTAATGCATAATTAAATTTCCTGTTTTATATCACTTTCCGTTTTATTTTTATGAATTATACGCTCAGTTTCATATCTCAAACGTTTTGACACAAATTACTTTTTATTGGAAACATGCTGTTTTTTTATGGCTGTCATAACCTCGTAATTTAGTTGCGTTTAGAAATTGCCAGAAAGTAATAAACAACGCACACAAATAATGGAAATAAATTTCTTTGGGAAATATTTTTTCTACATCAACAGAATTGAAGAAATGATAGTTTTACATTCTTTGATATGTTTTAAAATAGACATATATAAAAACAATTATATGCAAGCAAACAGTGTATATTTTGAAATCACGTTAAACTTGGACATTTATTCATATTTTATGTACACTGAAACCAGATTTAAAATATCGATTGCGTTTACTGCGCTATTAAGTATAAACTGTTTCTTTAGACAGTGTATATATTATTTCTATTATGCGAGATACTTTACCCGTCTTGGGTATTATTCCCACAACGTATAATATCGCCATATATTGTATATTCATAATTAAAGTCTTATTTTACAACTAATTGCAACAATGAACTTATGTATAAAAAAACAGGTGTAGAGATGAAATACATTGTCTTTTTTGTCACGAATGGTTACACCCGTAGTGTTGTATAAAATAAGTTTACTTTAAACATATCAGTAGTAGAAAGAGATTGGCCTTTGTAATAACATATAATATGTTAGAGCATCTGATGTTCTGACTACACACCGATGAATATAAACTCTAACCTCCTACATATTCATCTCCATATCTGAACTTGTTGACAATTACATTGTTTTCGAAAAATCATCTGAAATTGAAAAAGAGAATCATTCATTTAAAATGTTAGAAGTTGTTCTTCCTGACTCATATCTTCCTGTATTCAGCTTGAAATATCCATAATATTCTAAAAATGGTCGGCAGGAAAATATGGATTCTAACCTCACAAAAGAGCATCGTAAAACTGTTTATTCATACTATTAAATCCTCATCTTTAGGACTAACCTTTGTAATTCGATTATAGGTAATTATGTTTCCATATATTTACTCTTATGATCGGAAATATGATATTATGCAATACTACGAGTTTATCATTAGGGTTTTCAAATAGTATTTGTTACAATTGAATTGTAGGCAGCCATGGTGTAGTCTTAATCAAGCAGGATCCTCGTTATCTAATTTCCTGATGGCAAAAGTCTTTAAATACATTTAATTCATAAATATTTAAATTAAGCTTAGTACACGAATGTAGAACGGAAGGGTATTTAAGTTGTGATAAAAAGAATTTTATATGTGTGTACACTACAAATCATGGGTACTTATCCATTCTAAGTGTCTGAGATGGAAAAAAAAACTATTTTCACATTCATAAAACCAATCTTTTGGGGAAACTATAATTAGTAAACGCCTACCCGCTAGGCATTATTTGGTCATATGGTTGTATTGTGTCGTAAAAATAGCTACATATTACAGTGCGAGGAAAACTACAACCAGCATTTATTTCTGCTGTTTGGTATGGTGCTGGAGAAATTGATCGATGAGAACAAGCTGAGTAATCAAATCTGATATTTCTGGAAAAAATATTTGATTACATATAATATTCTATGAACATCGATCGAAGTCACCTTAGATAAGACAACACGTGCGTGTACAAAGAGGGAACAAAAAACACATCCACATTTGTAGATAATTCATTAAGAAAATAGTTTCAATAAACATGGGAGTACATCATAGCAAGGAAACATTAGACGCTACGACTAATCACAAAATAAATTGAACGATTGCCAAAATACAAAAAAAAAACACATATAAAAATACCATAGACATAAAAACAATGCATACACATATTATTATTAATTATAAAATCATTATTAGTAGAACGCATAATGAAAATATATATATATATATATATATATATATATATATATATATATATACATATATAATTATATATATATATGTATATATATATACATATCTATTTTACACAGTGCTCATCACTTATCAAGGCCGGAAAGCCACTCAGGGATAAGGGTTATTGCAAGTACATTATGTTAGTGTGGAGATTTCATGAAGTGTTTACTTCAGGGGGCGGTTCATAAGGAATTTGTTTACGTTGGACTTGAAGACATCCAAGTTGTAATCCGGTGGGAAGCAGGCAGACGGAACAGAGTTCTACATGCGTGCAGTTCTAAGAAAGAAACTTTGTTCATGGAATCAACGTTTTGATTTAGGCACAGATAAAGAGTGGGGGAATTTTTTCGCAGTGGATTCAGCTAGACGGGTGTTTTTCGTGAAAGTTTGGCGAGGGGGGACCAGAGATGGGAGTTCAAATAAGCCCCTGCCATGGAAAAAAGGATAAAACAAGGATAGGCTCGCCACGTCTCTTCTGTGGGAGAGAGGTTGCGGAGTAGAGAAAAGGGCATCCCCCACTAAGCCACGCAGTCTGTTTTGTACTCTGGCGAGGCAGGATAGGCTGTTTTTAGCAGCTCCTGCCCAAATATGGCAGCAGTATTCAATCCTTGGACGTACTTGGCTTTTATATAGATAGAGAATTGAATCACTAGTGAGATATCTTCTGGAGCGGTAGAAGGATCCCACCATCTTTCCAACGACCTTGGCAACAGACTTGGTGTACGTGTTCCATTTTAAATCAGGAGTAAAGGTCAACCCCAGAAGCTTGTCAAAACACGGGTTCTCGCCCAGACGAGAGCCATCCATCCTAAGTAATGCGAGATGTGGATAAGAGCTTGATGATGTAAGGATAGGAGTTTGGTTTTGGATGCATTAAAAGTAACCAGCCAGGTATTCCCCCACTGAACCACGCGTTCGAGATCAGAGGAGAGAGAATCAGAGATAACTTTGTCATTTACAGTCTTTGATGTGTGGCCATAGATGGTCGTGTCATCAGCATAGATGTCAACGAATGATTTCAGTATGTGTTTAGGGAGGTCACTGATGTAGATCAGAAAGAGAGTTGGGCCCAGGAGTGATCCTGAGGGACTCCAGCATTAATACTGTAGGCCTCTGATATTTGTCCATCGACCATTACTCTTATAAGCCTATGGGAGAGAAATGATTTAATGACTGAGAAAACATTTCCAGTTATACCGTAGCTGGAAATCTTGTGAAGTAGACCCTTATGCCATACCTTGTCGAAGGCTTTTGCTATGTTAAGAGCAATTGCCCTTGAAAGGAAGCATTTGTCAAGAGAATCAGTAATCCTGCGAGATATAACCGTCAGCACATTTGCGGTAGATCTTGCAGAACGGAAACCATATTGTGTGTCACTAAGAAGGTTGTTTCTGATGAGGTGGTTGACTATTTCTCTATTTAATATGGATTCCAGCAACTTACTCATAACACACAGGAGACTTATTGGTCTGTACTGAGAGGGAGATGACTTATCACCTAAATTCTTAAATCCAGGGAAAACTGATGAGATCTTCCAGGGATTCGGAAAGCATTTCTCCTTAAGGCTGCGCTTAAACAGTTTCGTAAGTATGGGAGCAAGTTCTGGTTGAAGCTTTTTTAACTCTATAATTGGGATGCCGTCAGGGCCAGTTGCTTTACTGGAATCAAGGTTCTTGATTAGCTTGGCGAGCTCATGCACAGATATGTGCATGTTACCTAGCGTGTTCTCTGTAATAAGAGGAACTATGGGGAGATGATGACCTTCATCGCATAGGGTAGAATCAGCTGTTAAGTTCTTGGAAAATAGTTTGGCCATGTCTTACACTGACGAGCTGATCTCTGGTCCATTGATAACTCTCGGGATAGAACGAACACTACTGTTCAGGATCCTATTTTTTTTTGCCAAAACTGGTGGGACCCAAGCCGCTGATCAACTACCTTGGATTTAACAGGCTGGGCATATAGCTCTCTCGCATTTTTTATTACTCTTTTACAGTGGTTTCTGGAAGTCCTGAAAGCAGCTTTAGTCTCAGTGCATCTATTACGTTGGTAGCTATGGAAAAAGTGATTTCTGTGCGCGATAGCAGCAGCACATTCTGGAGCGAAGCATGGCTGGTTGTTAGGATTTTGTTGGAATTTGTTAGATGGTAAGAATAAATCTATGCCTACAATTAACCATTCGGTCAGATCTGATACTATAGAGAAAACTTCCTTTTTAAACATGGAGTGCAGAGGTAAATCAGATATGAATGTACGGAAGCTATCCCAGTATGCCATAGAGTATCGGTATACAGTACGGTGGAGGGGTACGTCTGCGGACTTATTACATTTCGTTTTTATCTTAACTGATACGACGTAGTGGTCGGAGGATCCTAGAGGATAATGAACGGAACGTGAACATAGCTCAGGGAAACTTGAAGAAAAAGTTCTAGGAGGCTTGCATATTAATCGAGTGTATCGGGCACACGGGTGGGTTCACGAACAATCTGATTGAGGTCATAAGCAATGGAAAAATCATGACAATACCTCTCCTCATCGTCTGTCTTATTTGAATAGGTCCGCCATTACACGTTATGGACGTTAAATCAGCACAGATGTGGGTGTTAGCCGAGAGATGTGCAGATAGTATGTTGTCTATTTTCTCAGATATGCTCTTAAAGATAGTAACTCCGCTGTTGTGAGGCCGATAGACTGCAAATATAAATGCAGTGGTGTAAGAAAGTGCAATCCTGAATCACATATAGGGTAAATTAGGATGTTCTCTAGAGATATCCCTGCAACACGGGAAGCCATCTTTAATGTAGGCACATATTCCATGCCGATGGCGATCTTGGGGGTCGGAATCAGCTGTTAAGTTAGATTATCCTTTATTATGAAATCATCTAGGGAAGTCGGCTCTATTCCAGTTTCGCTTAGAAAGAATATGTCCGGTTTCGTCTCCTGTAATTAGGTTTCAACCTCTGGAAGGTTGGAACGTAGACCCCTGATGTTGGAGAAGGAGACATGGTAGTAGGTGTCTACGTTGGAAGATGGGGTTCCAGGTTTACTCGAGTTTTTATTCTGGAGGTATTTCATGTTGAGGTTTTGAGATTTGTGGAATAGGTATGCATACCTGGTTACAGCAGTACAGAGAGGGAAAGTAAGAGAGAAAAAGAAAGGAACAATTTTGTTCTTGCCCTCGAAAAGGTAAAGCCGTACAAATTACACACTAGTATGTTATCGAGAGGCCCCACCAGAGACTACTGCATGGTCCAGATTCACTCACCAAATGGCAATACAGCAGTCCCAGTACTTTGCGCCTGCTGATAGGACAGCCTTCTTAGTGGTTAATCCAAGGTTCGGGTCCCTGACTATCAGGCGGATAACGTCAGCCCAGATAAAACGTTTGCCTCCAGCACCCTTACTAGCGACATAACCACAAGGACAGACAGAGACAGAAAAATTTCCGACATCTCAGATTACTGTTCAGCAAGTACTACCGACTTTTAAGAAGCTTTTTCTTCACCCTTTGTGAGAAAAATCACACATTGAATGAGGACTGAGGGACAACAAAGGAGAAGCCAGTGTTACTTGAGCTGTTGATAAAACATCAACTGTATTATCTACTCTCCATTAAAAAAGAGGGAGGCGGAGGAGGGGAATAAATACAAGTGACTTATTTATATTTAAGTAGTAAGTCCAGTACTAAGTTGTCAATTCAGTACACTTTTGATGATAATCTCCGCTCCCATATTATTGGTGGAAGTTTGTCGTTATGTATCGAGTTTGAATCATTGGAGTTTCACCTTATAATTAAAATCCAATAATTATTTTTTATCAATTTGTAAAGTATACTTAACATTTATTTACATTCGAGTTTAGTTAATGATTCAAGGTTTGAACTTAGGAAGTTCGTTTTCATCGGTAACTTTTTCTTTGCTAATGGCACTGTATTAATTTCGAATGTAATTGAACATAAGGCTAACTATATACGATGTTTTGATTGGCTTGCCAGAAATTAAGCATATAATATAGGCAAGCTTGCAGTAATAGTATATATGAAGTATATTACTTGAATAAAGTCCTAACTTTATCTACTCTAATCGAGATTAATTTCCGGCATTTTGTTTTTTTTTGTTTTTTTATTGTTAGTTTACTTTGTATCATGGGGTTTCGAATAAGACAGGAAAATAGAGATAAATACATAAATAAAACAAGAAAAACAAGTTTAAACAAGGTAACATAAAAAACATTTAGGATGAGTTTAAAAAATACTTGACGTGTTTCCCATAATGTTCCGTCCGCCTTCTTTTTGCCAACTGGCAGCTGGCATGTCGTCGTGTCTTTCTAGAGCGTAACAAGATTTCTTTTTCCGGATAACTTGGATGAGTGCCTATGTATTTATAGAATAAAAGTCGTTAGGTTCAGATGTGTAAAATATTTAATTTACATTTTTGTTATAGTCAAAAAAAGTTCCAACTTTTTTTTATAAGATCCTAAGTTTATCTACTCTAATAGAGAATAATTCCCGGCATTTTTTATCGTTAGTTTACTTTGTAGCATGGGGGTAACGAATAAGACAGAAAAATAAAGAAAAATTCATAAATAAAACAAGAGAAACAAGTTTAAATAAGGTAACATAAAAACATTTAGGATGAGTTTTAAAAAATACTTAACGTGTTTGCCATAATATTCTGTCCGACGTCATTTTGCCAACTGGCAGCTGGCTTGTAAGCGTGTATTTCTAGAGCATAAGAAGATTTCTATTCCCGGATAACTTGGACGAGTGCTTATCTATTTATAGAATAAATGTACTTACGTTCAGATTTGAAAAATATTAAATTCACATTTTTTTTATTATTAAACAAAAAAAAGTCCTTACTTTTTTTTAATAAGATCCTGACTTTATTTACTCTAATAGAGAATAATCCCCGATAATTTTTTCGTTAGTGTATTTTGTAGCATGGGGGTGACGATAAGACAGGAAAATAGAGACAAATACATAAACAAAACAAGAAAACAAGTTTAAACATTTAAATTGTTTTGCATGAAAAAGTTCGATACGTTTATGTTGAATGCATTTTTGAATACAGTCGACACTAATATAGTATATATATATATATATATATATATATATATATATATATATATATATATATATACATATATATATGAATACTAGCTGTACCCTGCCACGCGTTGCTGTGGCTCAAATTGGCGCAATGGAAAAAGTTCCAAAATGAGAAAAAGCATGTTTCTGATAGGTTAATTTTTCCATTTTGCATGGGTACACAGTTTTTGTTGTTCCATTTTCTTAGCTGATATAGAGATTTTCCGGTTTGGTAATTCTTGAATACGTAATATAAATTGTCCATGTGAAAAAACAGTTAGTGTGTAGCTGCAAGGCCCACAATTGTAAAGATTGTTCCTTGTGCTTTGTTGATGGTTATTGCAAATGACAATAAAATTGGAAAGTGCAATTTCCTACAGGGTAATGATGTATCCGGTGGAATCATAGGAATGCATGGAATGAAGATATATTCATCTGTGAAAGGTCCTGTTATGATTGTTGTTTCTATGATATTGTTTGCTAAATTTTTTTTACTGCAAGCTATGTGCCATTGCAAAGCCTTGGTTGATTTATATTACACAACATGATAATTAGTAAACCAAATTTCATTTGCAATACATAAGGTGGCATCCCTGGCAAATATATTTGTTGGATAATTAACCACATTATCTGCTTTCACAACAGTGTCGATGGATTTGTATTTTACTACCTCACTTGGAATTTTACATTGAATAATAGCGTTAAGTTTATGAGCATCTTTGTATTAACTGCAAGAATAGCTCATTCACTCAGTCAAATGGAATTTGAATATCTGCAAAACCTTTTAGACTAACTATTTTTTGATGAAATAAAATTACTGAAATTACAGAAGTTAAAAGTCAAAGAATTTTGCCCTTAACTCTGATTAGCTGGCACTTTTCCGTACCCAATTTCCCACAAGTTTTTGTGCGGATCGAACAGTCGGCAACTGGACATGCATATTTTGGGTTAAGTTTAATGTCCTCACACGAAACAAAAAAGTAGAGTATTCGAGGCAAGCATTTATTTCATCTGCTGGTGTTGATTGAAGAATAACAGGTAACATTTGTCTGAAATTTCCTGCAAGCAATATTACTGTAACTCCAAATAGTCTGACATTGCCACGAAAATCTTGCAAGGATCGACCAAGTGATTTTTGCGTACCATTGTACATTTATCCTAAAAAATAAGTTTGCATTTCTGCAATATTTTTCCCCATATTGGATGTTTTGGAGATGTCGAACATGAGATTTTTGAAAAATTGAATATTTTAAAGTAGAATAAATAATTCTTCTACTTGGCAGCAAGGTCGCAGGTATTCCTTATGCAGCAAGGGCTAAGGTGTCATTTTGTTACCAAATGGCTGCCAAAATCAATTGAATTAGAAAGGTTTTACCAGTTACTTCTGGTGCTGTTCGAGGTAGCAGTAATTTCCAAATAACTTCTATTCTCACAGTCAGTAAATTAGGTGACTAAAATAGGATTTATCTATGTTTTGACAATGTCTTATTCACTGTAATTAATTTAGGAGACTTAAATAGGATGAGGGATTAGAGATGGACAGATAGAGAGGAAGATATATAGATAGGAAAGAGAAAGTGAGAGGAAAATAGAGAAAGAGAAGGAGATAGAGAGATAAAGGGATTGATAGATAAACAGAGAGAGTGGGAGTGTTAGAAACAGAGAGGGGTGAGACAGAGGAAAGGAGAGAGATAGAGGGAGTTAGAGAGAGAAAAGGGCTCAAAGAGAGATTGAGAGGGTGATATATAGAGAAAGATAGATTGAGAGAGGGAAAGGGAGAGATTGATAGAGAGAGATATTAAGAGAGGAAGAGAGAGGGGGAGCGAAACAGAAGATGAACTACACTTCACCGTTTGTTCCCTCGTTCAGTAGAGAAGAAATCTTTCGTGACTGGGGCAATTTTAAATATTTTGTTATTATCCAGAGTACCCCATTTTTAGGGGGGGGGGTTAGATATTCCTCACATTAGAAACCGACCGGGTTATCTGTACTTTCACTTAACAAATTAATTAAAGACAAACATATTGTAAAATTTGAATTTAACATGAAAATACTATTTTAAAAAATAGCACGATAACATAAGTGCATAAGTGCCACTTTAGGTACTCCTTGGGCGTGGAGTTTCATGGCGACCAGCATAATTATTTCATTGTCGCTCCCTTAGCCCCCCCTAGTCAAGGCTAATGCATGCGCACGTAACATTTTTTTTCTTTTACTGACGTTGGCTTAGTAACTAAACGATTTATTGATAATTTCGTAACCCTTAAACGCATTCCGGAAGATTTAAATTGGTTCCTTATTGTTGTAATGAAAAAAAAAAGTTTCATTCAATACAAAAGCAAAAACACATATTAATGATAAATGATTTATAATTGTATTCATTGAAATTTACTAATTTTTAAATAAAAAAATAGAAAAAATAAGGTAATAAAAAATAGTTGCTGATGTGCGCATAAAAAACTTTTTATTTTTTTAGATTAGGTCCACCTTGGAATAACCCCCCTCCAGATCTTAAGAACAGCTTCCGGAATAAACACCACTTTTGGAGGGGGGCTATTTGCAAAGTTTAACTGATATTTGTTGTCAGCATACCCACCCGAAAATACTATTAAAAAAAAGGAGGGGTTCAGTGCCCGTGGCAGAGAAGTAGACTTATTTATCAATAAAAGCTGCGGATAAGTAAATTTATTTATCGATAAAAGTCGTCATTTAAAAAAGAAAATTGTGGAGGTGGACCTAAATCTAAATATGTACCCAAAAAATTAACTCGAAGTTTATTGCAAAAACGTTTTGTTTTCGCACTGTTCAACAATTTGTTCATCCCCGCATGTAAATTAAAAAATATTTGTAAAAGTGAGAAGTTATCAGTAAATGATTTAGTCTTTTTTTAATTTATTTATTTATTTATTTATTTTTTACATTAGGCCCACCTCCACAAATGTTAAGAACGGCTCGCAGAATAAACACCCTCAAACCCTCCATGTAAACAACGGATTTCGGAATAAACACCATTTGGGGGGATATTTAAAAAAAAAGTCGATAAAAGTCGTCATTTAAAAAGAAATTTAAAATCAAATGTTTGTAAAAGGGAGAAATTATTAATAAATGTTTAGTAACAGTTTTCGGTGCTAATGCAGAGAGTGATCCGCGCTACTTTTTAAACGTTTTTTTTAATTCCAACCAATCTTATATCGTAAAACAAAAAAAATAAACTCAAAAAGCAAGCTGCAAACTTTGTTTGGCCTTGTATAATAAAGAAAAATGTGTAAATTAAAAAAAATTCGAAGATAAACAAATGAAAAATGTTTTTTTTTGTTTTTTTTTTCTAAACAGAAAATGAAATATTTCGTCACTTCGTGGCTATTAAATTAATCGAACCGGAAGTTCAGTTTTATCAACAGAACAGATTCGCTCAACGGTTAAAAATATATTTATTTTATTTAATATTGTAATTATTCGTGAGGTACATTTTTTTAATAACATAAAAACATGTCTCGACTCTAAAGATGGGTTGTCTGAAAATTTCAAATAAATTGGTAATGTAGAAATATGGTTTGATTCGTTTGGAACTAACCAAATTTACATATATATATATGTATATATAGAGAGAGATAGATAGATATATATTAATATATATATAAATATATATATAAATATATATATATAGAAATATATATATATATAACTACTTAATTTACTCACATGAAATTAATATACGAAAGTATAGATTTATGTGTAAACTTTAAGAATTTACTTCAAAAGTGCTCAATCCGTAGGTTGAGCTAGTTAGTAATTTATAAAATATATATGGCGATTACGCTACACTGAATATACCGCGGTTCATCCACTCTAGGACTTTTCAGGCTTATGACCAAATTCTGGTGTTGGTTATCGTTTTTATCTGCTCCTCCTCTATTTAAAAATATATGTCAGTTACCAAAAACCGTTATGGCAAACATACGTTTAGTATTTTAAAATTGATCCTAACAAATATTTTTCATGTTACCTTGTTTAAACTTGATTTTCTTGTTTTATTTATGCATATGTATTCATTTATCTGTACTTTTCCTGTCTTATACGTCACCCCTCCCCCTTCGACTACTATTTAAACAGGTAAAATACTGCTCCCTCATGCTACAAAGTAAACTAGCGATAAAAAAACAAAATGCCGGGATTTTTTATCTATGACAGTAGATAAAGTTAGGACTTTATTTAAAAAAAATGTAAATGTAATATATTTATACATTTGAACGTAAGGACGTTTGTTCTATAAATAGATAGACACAAGTAATCCGCAAATAGAAATATTCTTCCACTTTAGAAAGACACGTCAATATGCCAGTTGGCAAAAACGGACGCCGCACTATTATGGCAAACAGACGTTCAGTATTTTAAAATTAATCCTAACATATGCTTTTCATGTTACCTTGTAAAAACTTGTGTTTCTTTTTTTATGTATTTATTTGTCTATACTTTTCCTATCTTATTCGTCACCCCCCATTCATGCTACAATATAAATTAGCGATAAAAAAACCAAAATGCCGGGAATTATTTTCGCTCTTATAGTAGATAATTTAGGACTTTATTTAAGTAATGTACTTAATATATGCTATTACTGCAAGCGTGCTTGTATTGAAAATTCTTGCTTCCTACCTAGCAATTCAAACCATCTAATATAGTTTCTCTTATTTTCAATTATATTCGAAACACATAACAGTTATATAAGCAAAGAAAAAGTCACCTATGCAAACGAACCTCCTAAATTAAAACCTTGAATAATTATCTAAACGCAAATGTAAATTAATATTAAGCAGACTTTACAAATTGATAAAAGTTAATTATTGGAGTTTAATTATAAGGTGAAACTAAATTGATTCAAACACGAGATAGGTAACGCCAAAAACTTCCATTAATAATATGGGAGGGGAGATTATCATCATACGTGTCTTTAATTGATTATTTAGCACCGGACTTTACTACTTAGATATAAATAAGTCACTTTTACACATCCCCCTCCTCCCCTTTTTTTAATGGAGAGTAGATAATACAGTGGACGTGTTATCGGCAGTTCCAGTAACTCTAGCTTTTTTGTTCCTCAGTCCTCATTCAAATGAGTGATTTTTCTGACAAAGGGTGGAGAAAAAGCTGCTTTCTATCTCTATGCCTATTCTTGTGTCCATGTCACTAGTAAGGATGCTGAAGGTAAACGTTTTGTCTTGGCTGACGTTATCCGCCTGATAGTCAGGGACCCGAATCTTGGATTAACCACTAAGGAGACTGTCCTATCAGCACGCGCAAAGTACTGGGACTGATGTATTGCCATTTGGTGAATGGATCCTGGACCATGCAGTCTCTGGTGAGGCCTCTCGATAACATACTAGTGGGTAATTGTTACGGCTTTACCTTTTCATATGCTATAAAAAAAATCCTGTCTTTTTCACTCTTATTTTCTCCTCTCTGTACTGTCCTAACAAAGTATGCCGACCTGTTCCACCTACCTCAAAACCTCTCCATAAAATATCTCCAGAAAAAATAACTCGAATAAACCTAAACCCCCATCTTCCAACGTATATCCCTACTACCAGGTTTCCTTCTCCAACATCAGGGGTCTACGTTCCAACCTTCCAGAGGTTGCAACCCAATTACAGGAGACAGCACCGGACCTATTCTTTCTAAGTGAAACTGGAATAGGGCCGACCATTTCTCAAGATGAGTTCATAATTAACAGATAGTCTAACTTAACACTTAAATATGACCCCATAGATCGCCATGGGCATGGAATATTTGCCTACATTAAAGATGGGCTCCCGTGTTGCAGGGATATCTCTAGAGAACATCCTAATTTACCCTATATGTGCTTCCGGGTGGTACTTGCTTACACCACTGCATTTATATTTGCTGTCTATCGGCCCCACAACAGCGGAGTTACTATCTTTAAGAGCATATCTGAGAAAATAGACGGCATACTATCTGCACATCCCTCGACTAATATCCACATCTGTGGTGACTTCAACGTCCATAACGTGGAATGGCGGACCCATTCAAATAAGACATACGATGAGGAGAGGTTTTTTCATGATTTTTCCATTGCTTATGACCTCACTCAGATTGTTTGGGAGCCCACCCGTGTACCCGATACTGCTGGTCAATATGCAAGCCTCCTAGACCATTATCTATCAACTTCCCCTGAGCTATGTTCATGGTCCGTTCATTCTACTCTAACAGTTAAGATAAACACGAAATATAATAAGTCCCCAGACGTACCCCTCCACCGTACTGTATACCGATACTCTATGGCGGACTGGGAAAGCTTCCGTACATTAGTATCTGATTTACCTCTGCATCCAATGTTTAAAAAGCATGTGCCCTCTATAGTATCAGATCTGACCGAATGGTTTATTATAGCCTTGAACCAATTCATACCATCTAAAAATTCCAACAAACTCCTAACAACCAGCCATGGTTCTCCCCAGAATGTGCTGCTGCTATCGCATACAGAAATAACTTTTCCATAACTACCGACTAAATAGATGCATTGAGACTAAAGCTGCTTTCAGGAACGCCAGCAACCACTGTAAAAGAGTAATAAAAAAGGCAAGAGATCTATTGGTGGGTTCCCTCCAGTTTTGGCAAATAACAAATAGGATCCTGAACAGAAGTGTACGTTCTATCTCAACCATTATCAATGGACTAGAGATCATCTCGTCAGCGTCAGACAAGGACAAACTATTTTCAAAGAACGTTGCTGCTAATTCAACCCTATGGTACGAAGGCCCTCAACTCCCATATTTCCTCCTCTTACACAGGACACGCTAGGTAACATGCACACATCTGTGCATGAGGTCGCCAAGCTAATCAAGAACCTTGATTCCAGTACAGCAACTAGCCCTGACGGCATCCCAATTATAGTGTTAAAAATGCTTCAACCAGAACTTGCTCCCATACTTACGAAACTGTTTAAGTGTTGCCTTAAGGAGAAGTGTTTTCCGACTCGCTGGAAAATCTAATCAGTTTGCCCTGTATTTAACAATTCAGGTGATAATTCATCTCCCTCTCAGTACAGACAAATACGTCTCCTGTTCTATATGGGTAAGTGGTTGGAATCTATATTAAATAGAGAAATAATAAACTATCTCAGGAGAAACAACCTTCTTAGTGACACACAATATGGTTTCCGCTCTGCAAGATCTTCCGCAAATGTGCTAACGATTATATCTCACAGGAATAATGCATCTCTTGACAAAAGCTTTCTTTTTAGGACAATTGCTCTTGACATATCAAAGACCTTCGACAAGGTATGGCATAAGCGTCTACTCAACAAGATTTCCAGCTACGGTATCACTGGAAATGTTTTCTCAGTCATTAAAGCGTTTCTCTCCGATAGACTCATAAGAGTAGTGGTAGATGGACAAAAATCAGAGGCCTACAGTATTAATGCTCGAGTCCCTCAAGGGTCAATTCTGTGCAAAACTCTCTTCTGATCTACATCAATGCCCTCCCTAAAAACATAATTAAATCATTGGTTGACATCTATGCTGATGACACCATCATCTACAGCAAGAACACCAAGGCTGTAAATGACAAATTTATCTCTAATGCACTCTCCTCTGATCTCGAGCGTTTGGTTCAGTGGGGGAATACCTAGCTGGTTACTTTTAATGCATCTAAGACCAAACTCCTATATTTACATCATCAACGCTCTGATCCCCATATGGGATCAATTGAAATGGATCGCTCCCGTCTAGGAGAAGCCCCGTGTTTTGACAAACTTCTGGGTCTGTCCTTTACTCCTGATCTGAAATGGAACACGAGCATCATGTCTGTTGCCAAGGTCGCTAGAGAGATGGTGGGATCCTTTTACCGCTTCTGAAGATATCTCACTACTGATGCAATTCTCTATCTATATAAAAGCCAAGTACGTCCAAGGATGGAATACTGCTGCCATATCTGGGCAGGAGCTGCTATAAACAGCCTATCCTGCTTTGACAGAGTACAAAATAGACTTCGTGGCTTAGTGGGAGATACCCTTTTCTCTACCCTGCAACCTCTCACCCACAGAAGGGACGTTGCGAGCCTATCCTTGTTTTATCATTATTTCCACGGCAGGTCCTCGTCTGAACTCCAATCTCTGGTCCCCCCTCGCCAATCTTTCACGAAAAACACCTGTCTTGCTGAATCCCCTGTAAAAATTTTTCCTCACTCTGTATCTGTGCCTAAATAAAAACGTATATTCCATGAACAAAGCTTCTTTCTTAGAACTGCACGCCTCTCTTCCGCCTGCCTGCTTCCCACCTGACTACAACTCTACTATCTTCAAATCCAACATTAACAAATTCCTAATGAACCGCCCTATTAAGTAAACACTTTATTAAATCTCCCTACTAGCGTACTATACTTGCAATAACCCTTATCATTTAGTGGCTTCTGGACCTTGATAAGTGGTGACCACCGTGTAAAAAAAAGAGATTTTAGTTAGCCAAACGGATTTCTAGTATCTATCTAAAATCTCAATAGAAGAGGAGCATATAAAAAGGATAAACAGCCACAGAGTCCTAGAGTGGATGAAACGCGGAATATTCAGTGTAGCTTAATCGCCATATATATTGGATAAATTACTTTATAAATATATATATATATATATATATATAATATATATATATATATATAAATCAATTTATTTATATATATATAGGAAACATGAGTTGGAACAATTACATTGAAGGCATTGCCAGGGCCGCTGCAAGAAAGGTAGGCTCTCTCTACCGTGCTAGAAAACTACTAACACCCGAAAGTATCCTGTACCTCTATAAGGCCACCATTCGCCCATGTATGGAGTATTGCTGTCACATCTGGGCTGGTGCATCTGCTACTAGTCTCTCGCTTCTTGACGAGGTTCATAAGAGAGTCGCAAACCTGATAGGCCCTGAACTGGCATCTAAGCTTCAGCCTCTGTCCCATCGACGAAATGTTGCATCCCTCTGCCTTTTCTACAAGTATTTTAGTGGTGAATGCTCTGACGAACTGCAATCACTTGTGCCCCCACGACGCGAGCACCCTCGACAAACCCGACAGGCTACTAGATCCCACCCCCACACTGTAGAGATCCCTAGATGTAAAAGATCTTTTTACTCCAATAGTTTCTTCCCCAGAACCGCAAGACTCTGGAATTCCATTCCAGGTCCCTGCTTCCCCAACAGTACTGACGGGCAGAAGTTAAAGTGTAACGTGAACCGACACCTTGCTGCCCAAATTCCTACATAGTACCCCAGTAGTTGTTTCCCCTGATAGTAGCCCCCTACCCCAAAGTGGCAATTTGCCTTGTTTGGGGTGAAAATGTAATAAAAAAAATAAAAATATATATATATATATAAATATATATATATATATATATATATATATATATATATATATATATATATATATATATATAAATATGTATATAGGTATATATATATATATATATGCATATATATGTATATATATTTAAATATATGTGTACAATTTGTATATAATATAATATGTATAATATTTTAAATTATTTTTTTATTATATCAATATTATATAAGTCCATGCGTATCCATCTCAGTTTCAATATTTCCATGAAACTACTGGCGATATCCAACTTAATATATGTTAAACCTTTATTAGTATGAAGGTAATCAAACTTAGAATTAGGATATCCATTCAATGCACATTAAGGAATTAACAGGTATGAAAATGTAGTTCCGAAGAGAATACAAAATTTGCGATATTCAGTTATCAATTCGGAATAAAACCCTCGTTTAAAGACATGCATTTTTACATCATATCATTCAAGAATATGTGCGCATATACACAAAGATGTTCGTGCATATTTACTCCTATACAATTTTATAGGATACAATACTATATAATACAACTTAACAGTAATATTTCCATATTATTTTAATAAAATTGATTCAATACATTATTGTTATGATGTGCACGGCGTAGCTCGGGTGTTTGGAGGTGTGGGTTCAGCAAAAAAAAATAAAAAGTTGTAGTAGGCAGGCAAGCTTAAACCAGAACCACCGTGGAAGAAAATAACGGGAAACAAAAAAGTTAAACCGCCATCGCAAGAGCGGAAAATTAAATTAAAGCTATTCAATAAAAATAAGGGATTAATTTCGAAAATATCGGTGAAAAAAGCGACCCATTTCTATACATAAAGGTTCAGTAGACTATGTAGGAAATTAATGTTTTTAGCAAATCTTTCGGGATTTATCGTCCGAAGAGCCGGGCTTTAACACGATCCCGATCTAGTAGGTATCCGTCTCATTCCTCGAAAGTTTTAGGCAGACATAAAAACATACTACATACATACATACATACATACATTTAAACAGATAAATACGATTTATTTAATAAATTAGCCTAGGTAGCCGGCGACCCTAGTTGTTTGGAGTGTGTGATGCGTAAATATATGTCGTTGCTTGAAATACTGGCTCGCAAAAACTCCCCTTTTTTCTAGAAAACTGCACAGATGAAGTAATTAAAATTTTTGTCCCATTTTCAATATTTGTTCTCCAAGATGGCGAGCATCAAAATGATAACAATCTCGTGAAAATTCGTCGACTCTGTCGAATCTTTACATACGTACATACATTTAAACAGACCGGTGAGATTTATATTATAGACTAGTCTGGGTGCCCGACGTTGCCCGCATGTGTGGAGACAGAGTTGAGCAAAGAAAAGTGGTAGTAGACAGGAAGGAGAATAAGAACATGGAAAAAAATACGTCTTTGCCGTTGCGCCATCGCAAAAGTGGAAGTGAAGGAAGGTTTAAATTAAGGCTAGTCAATTGCAAAGAGGGATAACTTTCGAAAATATCGGCAAAAAAGCAACCCGGCCCTATAGAAAAATGCCCTGTTGCGTGTGAAGGATGTAATATTTTTAGCTAATTCTCCGACATTTGCCGTCCTAAGGGTAAGGCTAAAAATGATTCCGATCTCTTGATAATCTATCACCGCTGTCAAAAGAGTGGGCAAACATACACGCATATATACATGCATTTACAGGTGAGATTTTGTAAGGGAGAGCGGCCTGAGCGATCAAAGAACAGGATAAATCAATCCCAGGAAAGGTGACCTATAATAGTATTACGGAGCTGTGTCCGGGCAATCAGAGTCCACAAGTCAATCCCAGGAATGGTGATCTATAATAGAATTATGGAGCTGTATCCGGGAAATCAAAAGAACACAATGGTAAATGCCGGGATTAAAAGGATCTATATTCTTGGCGTAAATCGGTCAGGAAAGCTAATCAATATTAAATGGGCTAAACCAAAAACTAGCAAAAAAGTACAATAAACAAAAGCTGGCGAAAATAAGGTACCCAGGTCAATGAAAAGGAACTAGGATCCAGTGAGTTTGAAAACAAAAAAGCTGACGAGAAAAAGGTCAACAGGTCAACGTGATATAAATAAAAGGGCAGAGAGAAAACAGAGGCGATGAGACACAAAGCAAATATGCAGTTTGGGACAGAGTTCTGCGACCGACTTTCTTCCACTAAAATCCACCGCGCTATGACGATTAGTTATCACTGTTATTTGAAGTGTAACGTGTAAAAAAACAAATCTGTATTAAAAACATAAAAAAGTGTCTCGTATTCATTTTAACACGAAATACTATTCGTTTATATGACCCAGAGAACTTGAGGATGACAGCCCATTAATATATGTAACAATTTATATTATAGAAGATAACCTTCTGATGTAAGTTAAATCTCTTTATTTACATATCTCCACTCACATTATCTTGGTCTTTGCTTTTTATTAATTTTCTTATTTTAATTCTTTTTTTACGTTATAAACACGCAGTTGTGGCCGCTTGCCGCATTTTTCATTGAGAACATTCAGCTGAATAAAGCCTTGGGAAAACTATCTCTGTTTGCGTCTTCCTTGCATTACACTTGATTAAAAAAATAACCTAATTTTATCTCACGGTTAAGCTTATTCGACTGAACGGATTCGACATATATTCTGCCGACCCTTTGAGTAGCAAACTTGGAAAATCATGGTACCGAATCTTTACTTACTATTTGTCTACCATTAAAAATTTTAATCCAGAAAAACTGTAAGCCATGTATCTAAATATTTCTGCTACAGTTTGCTGACGTCATCGAGGGTTATTCTCAGTGTGAACCTGCCAACAAACTACTGAAATCTATTTACGACAGGCCTGTCAAGGTTACGAACTCTAAACATTCACTTTCAATCCTTCTACAACAGGACGATGAGTCCTCAGATAAGTATGTTCAGGTTTTTAATCGCCTTGCCCCTGACTTTGTGTTTGAAGATGTTATTGCTCCTACCTACATGAATGATTCTGTCTGCTATGCCTTTATACGTGGCCTACAGGTTTCTCGTAATACGTGCCAGAATTTCTGAAATTTATACGTTGGGTCTATAGGAAGTTATTCTTTGTACTAGGGCATTATAACAAGTTCATTTTTGTGCGGAGTAATGCGTCTTTATAACTGGACCTGCTACCGCAGATTCTACTAATGCTGCTACTGTGATTAAGAATGTACTCCCTGGCTCCGCTAATTCTCGTACGGATTTTGATTTTGTACTGTTTGCTGCCTTTCTTACACACGGCAGATGCTATATTTGTGGAAGGAATTATTATATTCTGTATGATCGTCGCCATCGGCATGCTATCGCTAAAATATACCGAAATTGTGGACAAACTCGATCATTTTGTCAGAGTTTTCTGTTCAACTAGAGCTACACCTTAAGGTTCTTCTTGGTCTGATATAGCAGCCAATGTTAACGATGTTGATAATTAACCTGTTACTAAAACGGTAACCACTTGTCGCTCGTATAGATAGAGACAGCTCCATTAATTTTATTAGTGCTAGTCTCGTTAAAACCTGGACCTGTCTACACGACAACGAGATTTTGCCCTTTCTATGGCATCATCCGCCCTTTCCCTCAAACTATCTGAATATTGCACGGATAATCTTGCATAAAACGGTTTCGAGTATAAATATATTGACTTCACGATACTCGCTTATGCATGCAGAGATGTTATACTCAGAATACTCGTTTTAAAAATAAACCGGATTATTGCTATTTCTTTTGCCGAGTGGCAGGATCTACAAAATATCTGCGCTGTAACTAAAATAAATTTTGTCCCGTCATATTTAGAAAATTAGTGCCTTATTTCAACCCTATTCCTACTACACCCCGTTATTACCCTGCTGTGGATGCTCGTTTCATTGAAAAATAAACGCTTAAATTACTTTATAATGCTTTAATTGATCCAAGTTATTCTCGGTGTCGCGCCCAAGTTGTTCTAACTTCTTCAACTTGTTGTATAGTGAGGGGGTCGGCACAAATACAGCCATAGGTTGTTGAGGGATATTTTTCTCATAACGGCGTCCAGATAAACGTATAAAGTGTGTGTATTGTTGGGGAAATGATATCGATGTATTAAACGAGCCATGCCGTAAGAGAGAGTTATCATAGGAGTATATATTACAATTCATATTTACGTGAAGGTATACTTATTTTAAAGAATTATATATGCTTCATAAACTTTTCTTTCTTCACTGCTTAGCTCTGTGATGAAACATGAAATGACAAACACCATAACCAATTGAGACCTCTGTTCTCCTTCTTTTGTGGAATTAAAACTACACTTTATATTTCTTAAGATAGAAATTTATTTAAGCTGTCTCACATTGTCTTCACTAGGAGTCTACAATTCGTGTCTACATGCGTGTTCTTCACAGTCTCGCTACTTGGGGTGAAGCACGTCTGTTTACTTTTGTAACCAAACTCAAACTCTTTCCTTTCTCTAAGTTTCCCGACCTCTTGACCTCAGTTCTCTTACGTCATCATTCAATAAGCACACGTATCTCAGCCTGCTATCGTTCGACGTATGCTTGCCCAGGTTCTTTTTGTTTATTTATCGTAACTAATTTATGTAAATATTCTCAGCTAAAAAAAACATTTATTTATTATTCTATAAAAATAACTACTAATATGGACTCTATTAACAATATAACTACATATATAGATAATTAGATAGATAGGCAGATAGATCGATAATAACTAATTCACTTTTTACAATTTTATTATCTAACCATCTAATAACAAAAAAAAACGATTGGTAATCGATTCCTCTCAGACAACCTTTTCACTTTACTTGATACATACCCCTTGCAAAAAATCGAAATAGTCCAGAATCGTATATTTTGTATAATTGATTTGTCTAAAGCATATTTCAGATTGAAATTACCCCCTCTGATTGCCCCATATAGGCCTTTTGAGCTGGAAATCGACTATATCAATTTAAACGAATACCCACAGGTGTCATAAATGATGTTTCTGCATTTCAACGTTTCATGTTTTTTTTGTAGTTTCTGATAACATATTGGCCTGCATCTTTTCCTATTGGGACGACAACCAAATCCTGAACCTATGAAACCTCTTTTGAAAATGGCACCATTTTCCGACTCAAAATCGTTTAAAAAGTGTCTTGGGATGTTTGCTTATTATTCCAAATTGATACCTAATTACTCATCTAAAATTCACCGATTAGTTTAAAATCAACAAATTCCGATGTCTTTATGGTTGTAAATTCTCCCGAAAAACTAAAAAAAAATGACATTACCAAATTTTTTGTAAAGGTTATCGATGTTAAATGCTGTTTGTTATTGGAGGCGATGCCTCAGAAAAAGCTATCGGAGGCACTTCTTGCAGCGTTTTTTTTTATCCAGTTGTTAAACACCTTTGAAATGCGAACGTCCTAACAGAAGTGAATGCTATAATACAATGTGTTTGTAAATTGAGAGACTTCAATATTTTAAACATTCCAGTATTATTACGGATCAGTGAGCCGTATCTTTTATGTTTAAAACTGCTAATCGCGGAAAAACTGAAAATGCTAAAAGTATATGGTGGAAAAAGGATATAAAACGCGGTCCTTGGAATGAAAATGTTGTCGCTGTACATTATCGCGAACACGTGGTAGTGCTTTTTCTTTCTTCGAGGAATTAAAATCTCTTCATAATTCTTTAATACATCCCGGAGTGCAACGCATTTGGCATTTCGTAAGATCACAAAATATGTGATATTCAATCGACGAATCCCGGCGCGTAACTTTTGAATGCCTACTTGTGCCAAAATTATACACCAATTCCTCAATTCCCCTAATCTCATTCTTTTTCGTGCTACTGAACTGTTTTAACGTCTTTCCGTATATTACAAAGGCTTTTTCTTACTTCTATCGGCAAATATAGTCGATTTCCGCTCTCTTTCACTATTCAGGATTGCTTTCCTCAAACCGCAATACAGTGTCTGATGACTATTTTCTATATCTTTCGAATTAACTCGTTTGCCCATTCTTATAAGGGAACTACGTTTATGTTTGGAGAATTCAAACAATTTCTAAGACTTAGGATTGAGTCAAGTAACACTACTCCTTATAACCCAAGAGGCAACGGCCAATAAACGCGCTATAATAGAATTATATGGAATATTATCTTATTAGCTTAAGATTATCAATTTCAGGTTAGCAATTTACGCTTGATAGGACTTTCTACAGGATGTTTTACATGTTATTCACTTTCCAATATGCACAAAAACTAATGCCACCATACTCACGGATGCATGCTTAATTTTGAAAGGTGCTTTTTTGATAGCACTGCAGTGGCGGTTTGGCTATGTCAACCTAGAAAAGTGTTTTCAAAACAGTTAGGTGACAGGAACAACTATGACTCGAATATAGAGGTAGTTGGGTCCTCAAATAAACTCTACAAACGCGAGAATTCAACATCGGGATAGTCAGGATCGTTCAGTAGCGCTGAGACTTTTGTTTCATTTTACACGATCTCCGGATTTTGGTGAAAATCCATGCCTTGATTGATGTAAGGATTCTGCTGACAAGGTTGACCTAGATCAATCTGAGGAATTTACTGAAAACGTATACCCCAAAAATCTGCCGTCTACGGTTGGTGTAAGTCTCGACATTGTTATTTTCTCATAGTCTAAGACTTTTGACTCTTCCGGTTGTGTGCGGCCTTTCCGCCGATCTAGCAGGACTCGTAAATCATGTACAGCTGCTGGATTTATAAACTTTCTAATAATAATCTATCTTTCAAGTGGTGGAGATTGTTATAATATTCTCATAAAATTCTTATTAAAGTTACTATTTTTATCTGCATATTACATCTCATGTGATATTGCTGTTTGCTTTTTATTTCTGTTTTTATTTGAATATCTTTTTTTATCATTTAATCAACATGCATTCCTTGAAACTTGCCCAATTAGTCTTGTAAAATTCGGTGTAATAAAGCTTTGGAAAAGATCTTTCTTCTTGCGGCTTCATTAAACTATTTTCTTTGTCTATTTATTTGTTTGTCAGTTTCACCTTTCTTGTAAAGTACTATACTAACCTGGATAAAAGTCTGTATGTGGTTTTGTAAAGTTTGTCATCAATTTACAGCTATGCATGAATGTTTATTAAAATATTTGTTTATGGAAGCAGGAGTACAAAATTAAGCGAATTCGAACGCCATTTCTGAATAAACACTCACTTAAAGTCAACAGGTTATGGATTACAATTTTTAAATATTTAGTTATTATTCATATACTTAATAATTGTATGCATTCGTTAAGTATTAAACACAATTCTTTTTATGCATTTATTCACCCCCCTTATATATATATATATATATATATATATATAAACTGTGTCAATCGCTTTATTGCAGATTAGTAAACTATCAATATTTCACTACATATGGGTCATACAAAAAGAAAACTCATATCATCAAATTACTGTTTCAGGGTTAGTTATTTCGAAAACTTTCATTCAAATCCATGTGATATTAACAAAGTTATGGTATTTTATTTATCATCGAGTAATTTCTGTTGTCTATCGTTTTATAGCAAGTCTGTTAAAATGCTAAAAAGGGTCGATTAATGGTTGTCGAAAAGTGAAGGATTGTTACTGGACATGCAGAAGGATTGTAAATCCAAGATTAAGTTATGGAGCTTGAAATGGATCCAGGAACATTGGCTTCACTCGCAGACCACCTCAGCACCAAATCCAGAAAGGATAAAGCGCCAGGAAAATATTTTCACATAGTGATATTCGGAAAATTCGTAGGGAAATCAATCGAAGCACAAACATCTTCCATTTTTACAAAAGCTGGAATCGCCCCACCATGCAGACAGGCCAGATTTAATGTGATTAATGAGATGGCAAGCAACAACAAAACTATTCCAAGGCTTACACTGAGCAAACAACGTAAGGGAAAAAACGACAGTATTTTGCACAGAATTAAATGAAAATGGATTTCCAACGTGTCCAATTTACAGATGTGATGCGTGCTACACTTGACGGTCTCGATGGAGACGTCAAAATTTGGAATTCGAACGGAACTCCAACCCCTTACAGAGTTCATTGCCAATGAGGAGGTGGGTTCATCATATTTTGGGCGGGAATCATTAGGGATAAGGTGGTTAGACCATTCCGTGTTCCAGACGGTGTAAAAATTACAAGCAATGCTTACACTGCTTTTTTGATAAACATTTGCTACCATGGCTAAATGATCTACCATTGTTAGGTCGATTTCAGATGATTTATGTACATGACAATGCACAATCCCATTCTGCTACGGTGACTGCCGCCTTTCTTTAATCTATGAGCGTATTTAGATAAAATCTCATGACCTGCCCACTCACCGTGTTCTCAAGACCTTAACCCCATTGAATATCCGTAGTCAATATTAAAAAAAAGAGTTCACGGGGGAGGATAGCTATTTACTTCAAATGATGCCTTGTACAAAACATAGTTGAGATTGCTAGAGCCATAACTCATTTTTAAGAGATAAAAGTGTCTTCCCGTGGGACAAAAGGTTGTTTTAATTATTCAAAAAATGACGGATATGGAGATGAATAATTCATTTAATAGCGGCTTAGCACCTAAAATGTGCGTTTTTTCTCATTATTCTTTGACAGAAAATTTAATAAAAAATAAAGTTCGCATGATAAGACATTGTATTTTTGCCCTAACACAACATTTTAAGAAACTTTCATTAACGCGATTGACTGGAAATTCAACGATAACGAATAAAATGTCATAACTTCGTGAATATTGCATGAATTTGAATAAACTTTTTGGAAATAACTAACCTTAGTCGATGATGATATAATTTTCATTTTGTTTGACGTATATGCAGTGAAACATTGATATTTTACTCATTGCAATAAAGCGATTGATGCAGTTAATATATATATATATATATATATATATATATATATGTATGTATGTATGCATCTGTCTGTCTCTCTCTCTCTCTATATATATATATATATACATGCATACATATATATACATATATACATAGAGAGAGAGATAATAAGGAAAAACCGTATTATGTGTTCATCAACGTTTCGTCTTTATTTCGACTTTCTCTGGACTAATGAGATTAAGAAACAAAACATACCAGTACAAAATATTTGAAAATGTTTCACGTGCACAGTGTGATGCAGTTCTATTTCAGAAAAACGGAAAAATACATTGGAAATTCAAAAAGGAGGGGGAGGGCTGCCGCTGTGAGAGAGAGGGAAATTGTAGTGACGTCATATAGTCGTTAATGTAATTTTAAAAATATGAACGCAGTTAATATTCTTACTGGAAAAATATATATATGTTGAAATTCAAATATAGGTTTGTAACAGAAATCAAATGAATGTTTTTTATACAATTTTTTGATTGGAATTATGTGCTAATTATTACAGGGGGGTGTTTGAATGATGTGAGAACGTTAACCTGTGTCTACAGTCAAATAGTGTTCTTTTAATAAAAGTTTACTTATTAATGACGCTATGTTATAGACACCTGAACGTTGTTTAATTGTGCTTGAAATTGCGATAAGCGCAGATTCAAGAAGTCTCTGGCGCGGGTTATTTGAAATAAATGTAACTACTTTTGCTTGTTTAAATTCAAAGGTGTTATTATGCTGCAATGCATGAGGGAATAATGCACTTAGATAATTGCTATTTTTTATATCTCTTTTATGTTCACTGAGCCTTTTTTCCAATTTACGCTGAGATCCACCAACGTATTTATGATGGCAATTATGGAAAGGAATAGTGTATACACCTCCATTGTAAACTGGTTTGTTATGGAAATGTTTGTGGTCTGTACGATAGGATTTTCTAGTTTGTTTAGTGTGTTACAGATTATTGTATTATTGGTGTGTGTAGGTAAATGAAGATGTCTGTTTATGAGAGAAAGGTCTGGTGTGTATGTTTTTTAATAATTATTTAATCTGGATAATATTTGTATGGCTTTTCTCTTAGGATTCAATATGAAATATGTCGGATAGTGCAAGGTTTTCAAAATGTTTTGAGGTATTTGGATTCTTCGTCCAGATATTCAGGACTGCAAATTCTGAAAGCGCGTAAGAAGAAACCAACTATCATTCCTGTTTTTTTATTATTATGGTGTAAAAAGAAATGTATGTAATCGTTTTTGTGTGTAATTTTGCGTTGAACTTTGAAGGATAGTTTAATATTGGATTTTATAATAAGTATGTCTAGAAAAGGCAATGAGTTATTGGTTTCTGTTTCATAGGTAAACTTTATGGAAGGTTCGACTGAGTCTAATTTGTGATAATATTTATGCGCGTATTTTCAGGAATAAAAATTAAAATGTCATCAATGTATCTAAAATACTCTGTGTTTGGAGGTAATCTGAATTTGAAAGGACCAGATTCTAGGAATTCTAAGAAAAGGCAAGCTAATACTGCAGTAAGAGGGTTACCCATAGAACGACCAGAAGTTTGTTTATAGAACTGGTTATTGCAGTGAAAATAAGTCATGTTAGTTTTAAGTCTAATGATTTTTATAAGAGCTAATGTTAGAATTTTAAAAATTTTTAAGGAGTAAATGCAAGCATTTTTTAATGGGGACATTAGCATATAATGATTTTATATCTAAGCTGTGTATAGTTTTGTTTTGTGCATTAATGTTTTTTTATTTTGTTCAGTAAATCTCCGGAGTTCTTTATATGTGAGGTGCTGATAGTGCCAAGTAGTGGAGTCAACACGTTGGATATGGCACGTGCAATATTGTGTGTTGCACTACCGATACCGGACATTATAGGGCGCATAGGGATATCTGGTTTGTGAGTTTTGGGGAGGCCATATAATGACGGAACATTGGGGTGGTATTCAATGTATGAAATCCCAGTGTTATTATTTCTTCTTTCGGCGGTTCTTGGCATCTATGTATCTCTCCCTAATCCTCCTTCTCTATCTCTCTCTCTCTCTCTCTATATATATATATATATATATATATATATGTATATATATGTGCATATATATACATATATATATATATATATATATATATATATATATATATATATACATTTAAATAAGGGGTAGTCACCAACAATGTGTATTTTTAACATTATTTTATTATTCCGTGTCTTAGGTTTTCGATGAGAATTATGTTTAGATCAATGTAATAATGTTTTTAAATCATTGAACTCGTTTTTAACGCGTTTCAGACGTTCTATGAAGCGTCCTCTTCAGAAATTATTTTCAAAATGTGTTGGAGATGTAAAAATAGCATTTTCGTAGTTCATTTGAAGCGTTTCCAAGGGGTGGAAACGTGTAAGTGTCTACTATTCATTGGAATGTTTAATTTTTATTACTATTTTATTGGGCTGTGGTCACTCCTGTTTTGTGTCTTTCTCTCTCACTCTCTCTTTCTGCTTTTGTTGTTTTTTTTTTCGTTTCCTTTAGGGTAGGATGTGTGTGTGTGTTTTCTTTTATTGGTTTGAGAATGTGTGTACTGTTTTATAGTATTATGAGGTTATTTGCTTCCCTAGGAAGGTGACTGTGATCCAAGGTAATTACTAATGTGTATGTGTGAGGAGGGGGACCACCTCTTTTGAAATAAGGGTAGGGTTGCATTGTTGGTGACTACCCCCTTATTTAAATATACATCTTTATTTCGTTGGAATTCCTTAACCCATATTATATATATATATATATATATATATATATATATATATATATATATATATATATATAAAATAATCAAAATCGTGTAATTTATTTTAAAAAAAAACGAAGAAGCCTTGGATCAGCGGTAATCGCTAATTCAAGCAAAATTAAACAGAGTGCAGGTTTTTATAAGTAATTTTCTATTAAAAAAAAAACAGAATTTAATTGTGGACACAAGGTAACCCTCTCACATTATAGAAATAATTCCTAAATAATGAATGCATATAATCTATATAAATAAATTACATAACAAAAACACATTCATTTCGTTTCTGTTACACACCTATATTTTAATTTTAAAGACATATTTTCCAGAAAGATTATTAACTACATTTATATCTTTTAAAAACATATTAACGACTATATGACGTTAATTCAAATCTTCTCCTGTTTAACAACACAAGATCCCCTCCTTTTTTGAATTTCAAACGCCTTTTTTCGTTTCTGAAATAGAACAGCCTCACACTTTGGACATGATATAGTTTCAAATATTTGTACTGGTGTTTTGGTTTTCTTAATCTAATTAATCCAGAGAAATTCTCGAAATAAAGACTAAACTTTGATGAACACATAACTTGGTTTGGTCCTTTTTTTCTTTATTTTGTGTGTATACTATTTTTATTAATCTCATATATGTATATATATATATATGTATATATATATGTATATATATATATATATATATATATATATATATATATATATATATATATACTACAAATTCAATACATATACGCTGAAAGCCACTGTCTTTGGAAGCTTTCGACCAGGATTACTGTTACATTCGCTCGTGTTAATAACATCCTATATTACATATGATAAGCAACACCACTATAATCACCACATCAACAGAGAAAGAAGTTCCTATTTTACTCTCCAAATATTTAGTGTCAAGTTTTATATTTTTCAACGATATTTTGATGCCTCGCAATTCACTGCATGCACATTACATAATCTTTCTATTTCTCGATTCAAAAATAATTTTAAAAAACTCCCTCTCAAATACTTCCGATTTTAATTGGCTGCTACGTGACTATTTGGGTAACCCGGAATCCACTTCTTCAATAAATAGACGAACCCTCCTGAAATTATGCAATATGGCATTGATCATCACAAAAGAAAATCGCGCTGAAAATGACCTAAATTAAACTTGACCAAACTCCGCCAATTTTAGGTCTCAATTTTAGAAGTATGTTACTAGATATAGATCAACATTTTACATCAATAGATCACCTTTTTACATCAATAGATCAACTTTTACATAGCTAAACAAATAAATTTTAAGTGATAAAAATTGCTGTCAATGTAAAAATAAATTGACATCTGCAAGTCTCTAGCAATTTACTCTGCAATTTTTTGTGTCAACATTTGATATCTTACATAAAGTGTATTCAGATATAAGGCAGACAGTTTTTTACCGAGAATTTGACTGCCAGGGTGTCAAAGTTTGAAAGATTTCATTTCTGTGGTCTCTAGCAGCTTATTGATCCAATTTTGTGTCTAAATTAACACAAAGGGTATTCTAACGTGCACCGAGTTTTTTACTCAGTTTTTAGGCGGAAATTTGTCTTCCAAGAGGAATCAGTTCAAAGAATGTACATTTGCAGATTCTATGAAACTACGTTATTTTTGGTTCCAAACAATTGAAATTTTCGATGCAGTTTAACTTGTCAAGAGTTAGTTCTTTAATATATATGTATATATATATATATATATATATATATATATATATATATATATATATATATATATATATATATATATATACTAGTAGTGCAGCCAAGCTTTGCCTGGGTCGTATGTACTGTTCATAACTGTATGTGTATAAGTCGAATTTCAGATCGAAAACCGATTAAAAATATTTTGTCTCATTTACTCTTATGCCTTATCTCGAGTCTGTAGACTTAAATTGACAGTGTAATTTGGTAGGGAAATGTGCACACACAGACACACACACACACACACACACACAGGTAATTTCACTTTTATAGATATACTAGCAGTTCAGCCTGGTTTTCCCTGTGACGTATTTACTGTTCACAACTTCCCCACATGTGAATGCACTTTATGTACGATTTAAAATTTTTAGACCAATGTTTAAGTAATTTTGTAGAGACCGCAGAGTTAATTTTTTTAAGACTTTGACTCCTAATCTTGACCCCTTTTTCAATTCGATCTTTTAGCTGTTTCATTTTAGCGCTAAAACTTATAAAAAAGCTTGCCAAATACCTGACTACCCGATACTTTAAGCATTCCGTCTATAATGTCAGTTTCCCTTACTGTACTAGAAACATATACTCAAATTAAAATATATTGCAAATATTATTCATATATACATATATATATATATATATATATATATATATATATATATATATATATATATATATATATATATAGGTGTGTATGTGGGGGTTGTTTGTGTGTAAATATATGTATGTATATATATATATATATGTGTGTGTGTGTGTGTGTACATATAAGTTAAAGGATTAAAGTTAAATTCTGAAAATTAAAATATAGAAACGTATATTCAAGTTAAGAATTTATTGTTTGAAGCAAAGAATATATTAAAAAAAACACATTATATTTATTCCCTTAATCCATGGATTTTCAATAATAGATCATATTGTCACAGGAAATTAATGCAATTAGCAACTAATATATATATATATATATATATATATATATATATATATATATATATGTATGTGTGTGTGTGTATAAGTATTTATATATGTATATATATATAGAGAGAGAGATGCAGAGAGACAGATAGAGAGTAAGAAGAGTGAGAGATATGACTTCTGTTTTATTATTTTTAGAACCACACTTCGCTCTTTTTAAAGAACTATAAGGAAGAAACGTAAGAACAACATTGAGATGGCTTAACTTGGATAAGAATAGGCACAGTTCAACAGCTCACCTTACTGGTAGGTGGTAGTGACTAGAAGTGAATATACTCCAAACAATTTCTTTTCACTGCCGGAAATTACATTTTATAGGCGTCATTGTGGCGACAACTGTTTCGTGGGCCGATCAACGAAGCTAACGCGGTTCTTGCTCTTTGTGTTTTGGCAGCGATTGGCGCACTAGAAAGTGTGAAGAAAATATTCGCACACGATCGCCGTTCACTTTAGACTGAATTTCCTCTAACGAACGCATTCTTTGTGTTGAGGGCAAGGCAAAGGGCGGAAATAACAGCTGTTCAACTATGGACGCCTTCTATTTCCTCCGTAGATTTAACTCGCCGCCTGCGATATTACGGGCGCTTATTTCAGATATATTTCCTTTTCATAATCATTGTTTTGTTGTCTGCAAATTCCATAAAAAAACATCTGACCTCTTCCACAGAAGACGTATTATTGCAAACAATGCCGCTGTCGTTTGAAATGAAAGGCATAATGCATACAACTGGGGGAGGTAAATACTTGTTTATATATAAATAAGAATAGAAGGCGGGGAATATTAAGCGAAATCAGATGGAGGGAAAGTAAATTAATAAATAAATACTAATAAAAAATGGCGACATGAAATTCGAAGAATAAAAGCAAACGAAAACAACAAATAGTCTGTCGTAAAAAAGTTGGAAAACTTCGGATTTATTTACTCATAGGATCCATAATGATTCAATCTTACCATGTCTCTTTCTGTTTGTATATAAATTCATCTTAAGTCAATAATTCTTATAGAAACACCTTGCGAGTTAAGGTTACAGTTTTGTTGGGAACGGTATGTGTCTGTTTGAACTTTCATATTTGATAATCTTATTTCCGTCTTATTCAATGTTTGATATATAAATAAGGTGCATAGCAGTGAAGCATAAATCGAAAGCGCATGTCAGATCTCAGAAAAAGAATTGAAAAGTAAGCGACTCACCGTCCTTCTCCTCATATATATATATATATATATATATATATATATATATATATATATATATATATGTGTGTGTGTGTGTGTATGTGTGTGCGTGTGTGTGTGTGTGCGTGTGGGTGTGTGTAAATTTTGACGAAGCAAAGCTTGTCAGGATACGTAAAGGCTCAAAATATTTAGAAAAACAAACTAATATATGTAATAAAAGATGACGAATTTAAGCTATACAACTGTATTATATCATCAGGACCTAAAGTAAAAGTAATAGAAATAAATAATTAGAATCCCTTTGGCCATGAATTTTTAAGGCAAATGTTTCTCCCCAGAAGGTAATAAAATCCACAATTAAAAAAATGAAAATATAGAAGCTTA